>NW_024080640.1:4462122-4630113 GCF_003009895.1 Hyaena hyaena
ATGGCTTAGTCGGTTGAGCGTCCGACTTTCGCTTAGGTCATGATCTTGTGGTTCGTGGGTTCGAGCCCCGCGTCGGGCTCTGTGCTGACTGCCAGCTCAGAGCCTGGAGCCTGTTTCAGTCTGTGACTCCCTCTCTCTCTGACCCTCCTATGCTCACGCTGTCTCTCTCTCCTAGAAATAAATAAAACATTAAAAAAAAAAAAAAAGGTATCTTTCAACAAATGAATGGAGAAACAAATGGTCACACACTCCTACAATGACTACTTAGCAATAAAAAATGAACTATTGATTCACATGACATGGATGGATCTGAAAGATATTTTAAGTGAGAGAAGCCAAAAGGCTGCAAGTGTCTAAGGCCATTTATATGATATTATGGAAAAAGGCAGAACTGTAGGAATGGGTGTTTGAGGGAAGGGAGAAGACTGGTTTAGTACAGTGGAACCATTTTTTAAGATTTTATTTTTTAAGTAATCTCTACACCCAATGTGGGGCTCGAACTCACAACCCCAAGATCAAGAGTTACATGCTCTACTGACTAAGCCAACCAGGCACCCCCGGAACTGCTCCATATAGTACTGGGGTGATGGCTATAAGACCACATTTGCTGAAACCCCAAAGAACTGAATACCTAAATAATTAACTTTAATGCAAATTTTGAGGAAACAAAAAAATCAACAGAGATGTTCAGGAAATCCTAGGATGTAATGCAGACTATGAAAATAAATTTAACTATGCTGCAAATGTGTAACATAACCTCATGGAGGGATGGGAGAAAAGTGCTAACCAAAGTAACTGAAACAAAGTTTACTGACTGGGTACTATAAAGCTAAAGACAAAAGGAACATAGATAAACAGTGTACTCTAAGTGGTAAATTTGTTCCTCACAAGAGTGTGGGTTGTTGGGGTGCCTGGGTGGCTCAGTGGGTTAAGTATCCACCTCTCCATCTCAGCTCAAGCCTTTTTTTTTTTTTTTTTTAATTTTTAATGTTTTTTTTATCTATTTTTGAGAGAGAGAGACAGACAGACAGACCTGAGCAGAGGAGGGTCAGAGAGAGAGGGAGATAGAGAATCTGAAGCAGACTCCAGGCTCTGAGCTGTCAGCACAGAGCCCAATGCGGGGCTCAAACCCATGAACCGTGAGATCATGCATGAACTGAGCCGAAGTCGGCCGCTTAACCAAATGAGTCACCCAAGTGCCCCTCAGCTCAAGTCTTGATCTCAAGGTCAGGAGTTCAAGCCCCACATTGGGCTGTACACTATGCATGAAGCCTACAGGGAAGGGGGGGGGAGGGGAGGGGAGGGGAGGGGAGAGAATGGGTTGTCAATTAAAAATCTACTTTAGGGGCACCTGGGTGGCTCAGTCAGTTAAGCATCCGACTTCAGCTCAGGTCATGATCTCGCAGTTCAGGAGTCAAGCCCTGCATTGGGCTCTGTGCTGACAGCTCAGGGTCTGGAGCCTGCTTCAGATTCTGTGTTTCTCTCTCCCTCTGCCCCTCCTCTGCTCACACTCCCTCTCTCTCAAAAATAAATAAATATTAAAACCTTTTTTAAAATCTACTTCGGGGCGCCTGGGTGGCTTAGTCGGTTGAGCGTCCGACTTTCGCTTAGGTCATGATCTTGCGGTTCGTGGGTTCGAGCCCCGCGTCGGGCTCTGTGCTGGCTGCCAGCTCAGAGCCTGGAGCCTGTTTCAGTCTGTGACTCCCTCTCTCTGACCCTCCCCTGCTCACGCTGTCTCTCTCTCTCTCTCCTAGAAATAAATAAAAACATTAAAATAAATAAATAAATAAAATAAAATCTACTTTATATGTATACTAAGGTTGGTTAATAAGTAAATAAATGATGAATAACAAGAGCCAAGTTTCTCAATGTCAGAAAAAGAAGCTACAAGCAAGGCATCTGACTTTGGCTCAGGTCATGATCTCGCAGTTCATGGATTCGAGCCCCACGTCAGGCTCTGTGCTGACAGCTTGGAACCTGGAACCTGCTTCACATTCTGTCTAGTCTCTCTGCCTCCCCGCGCTCACACGGTCTCCCTCCCTAATACAAATAAAACATTTTTAAAAAGTAGTGGCCTCGGGGCGCCTGGGTGGCTTAGTCGGTTAGGCTTCCGACTTTCGCTTAGGTCATGATCTCGCGGTTCGTGGGTTCGAGCCCCGCGTCGGGCTCTGTGCTGACTGCCAGCTCAGAGCCTGGAGCCTGTTTCAGTCTGTGACTCCGTCTCTCTCTGACCCTCCCCTGCTCACGCTGTCTCTCTCTCTCTCTCCTAGAAATAAATAAAAATAAAAAAAATTTAAAAAAAAAGTAGTGGCCTCAAGTATACCCCACTATTCTTCAAAATCAACAACCAGGGCTCCTTGGAGAAATGGCTTGATTCTAGTGCTGATGTAGGGAAAACGCAAGAGGAGCCTGGGACCTGTCATAATGCCAGAAAGTAAGGAAGTGCTTAAAAAAAAAAAAAAAAAAGCAGGCCAAGTCCACAAGACCTAGGGAGCAATCTGAAGGAGCCCCCAGTGGTCATACCTGGATCAAGTGGAGCTCCAGGAATCCTTGCTGGTAAACGGAAATGGGGAGAAGAAACAAAATCATCATTTACAGAAGAATTCCACGAATTTGTAGATACTCTCCCCGGCTCCTGAAGGAAGTATATTCCCCCACCCTCATCCCCATCAGAGGGTGTGCTGGTCCTAGGGGCGCTTTTTGTTTCTATTTTTTTTTATTTGAGAGAGACTGAGTGCATGCAGGGTAAGGGCAAAGGGGGGGGGGAGAGGGGGAGAGGGGGAGAGAGAGAGAGAGAGAGAGGGAGGAATCCCAAACAGGCTCCAGGCTCCATGCACAAGGTAGAGCCAGATGCGGGGCTGGATCCCACAACTCTGGGATCAGGACCAGAGACAAATCAAGAGTCTGATGCTCAACTGACTGAGCCACCCAGGAGCCCCTTAGGGGCTCTCTTCTAACAGAGAATGAAAGGGAAAACCAGTAACAACTTTAAGGTAGAGAACCCCGGCGGGGGGGGGGGAGCCTGGGGGACTCAGTTAAGCATCTGACTTCAGCTCAGGTCATGATCTCACGGTTCCGTGGATTTGAGACCCATGTGGGGTCCTGTGCTGACAGCACAGAGCCCAGAGCCTGCTTCAGATTAGTGTCTCCCTCTCTCTCTGCCTCTCCCCACCTCTCGAAAATAAACAAACATTAAAAATTTTTATTTTAAAAAAAGGTGGAGATATCTGGTAGACACATTATCTTAACCAAATGATCAAAGTTAACATCATCGATGGGAAGTTATGACCAGTTACAAGTCATCATGTCCCCTGATAAGATGTCTTAAGAAACGTATTTCACCTCTGCCCTCCTCTTTCAAAAAATACCTAACTCCTCAGACGGTAATTACACTTATCATGGTGAGAATCTCCTAATGTATCTTAGTTGTTGAATCACTAGGTCATTCACCTAAAGCTAGTACACAATTGAACGTGTCAACTACATATACTTCAATAAAAAATAAAGTAAATCAATGATATATATATATATCCCCAATCTAATCACAAAGAAATTTAAAAACATCAGACACACCAAAATTGAAGGCCATTCTACAAAATATGTGGCTAGTACATTTAAAAACCAGCAAGATTATAAACAATGAGGAAAGACTGAAAACTGCCACAGATTGGGAGAGACTAGTCAGACATGGTGACTGAATGCAATGTATTCTGGAACAAAAATGACCATTAATGGAAATAAAATAGGAATAAAGTCTGTTATTTAATTGTGTTGTACCACTGTTAATTTCTCAGTTGTGATAAATGTACCAGGGTCGTATAGGCAAAGCTGAAGGAAAGGGATACAAAGCTCTATCCTCTTTGCAACTTTTTGGCAAATCTAAAATGATTTAAAAAGTTTAAAAAAAGAAAGAAAGCAAAAGGAAAATGAAAAAGAATCAGAAAATAGTTGTAACAGTAATAGTCATAAAAAGTTAGTATCTGAAATATATTTTTAAGGGGCGCCTGGGTGGCTTAGTCGGTTAAGCGTCGGACTTTCGCTTAGGTCATGATCTCGCGGTTCGTGAGTTCGAGCCCCGCGTCGGGCTCTGTGCTGACTGCCAGCTCAGAGCCTGGAGCCTGTTTCAGAGTCTGTATCTCCCTCTCTCTCTGACCCTCCCCTGCTCACGCTGTCTCTCTCTCTCTCCTAGAAATAAATAAAAACATTAAAAAATAAATAAATAAAAATAAAAAAATAAAATATATTTTTAAGGACTTCTATAGGGGCACCTGGGTGGTTCAGTCCGTTAAGCAACTAACTTTGGCTCAGAGTGTGACCTCATGGTTTGTGAGTTCAAGTCCCCCAAGTTCTTTGCTGACAGCACTGAGCCTGCATTGGATTCTGTCTCCCTCTGCCTGATCCCATCTCACGTGCACGCGCTCACGCGCTCTCTCTCTCTCTCTCATAAATAAATAAGCCTTAAAAAAAATAAAAAGAATGTTCCTTTTGTTTTACTTCCTCTCTACAGTCTCTTTGGGTCCTTAAGATACAGAAGGGGATACATGTGTGGCTACCCCGCCCCTCCCCAGGGGACCTGACCTTCATTAGAAGGTTGGACACTTCTGCCTTGGAAATGGAAAGAAGATGGGTATAGACCTAAGTGCATTTGGAATTTTGGTGGCGGGAAGATTAGTTCTCAATCAAGTCATGCTGTTATAGATGAAGTTACATGGAAGGAAAAAGTACAAAATGTTCGTTTTGAAAAGGGGGAAATCCAAGCCTACTAGAAAACAGTTCTGGAACTTCAGTGAGCATCAGAATCACCTGGAGGGCTTGTTAAAACCCTAAGTGCAGAAGCCAGCCCCAGACTTTCTGATTCAGCAGGGCTGAGACAGAGCATGAGAATTTACATTTCTAACCAGTTCCCAGGGATTCTGCCGCTGTTGGTCAGAGGTCTGCACTTTGAGAAATAAAGAATGAATGCCAAGTAGTAGATGGTGCCAAACGGATGCCTGGAATCACACATTTTAAATTAATCCAATCAGCCAGTACATGATTTTGGCCCCACAGTGTTCCAGCGCTCGGGTGCGGGCACGCAAAACACAGAGTCAGGGTCCATCCGGGAACGGGGTCTGCTAGGTGAGTGCATGGCAGGGAGGGGGTGCAAGGGACTTGATATTTGTGAGGCCAGGGTTATGACGGTAGATAGTGAAGGACAGGAGGGTTATCCTTACGGACAGATGGAGGCCTAGACGCCGCGAGGAGGGGATGGGTCTGTGTCGGTTCGGGGATTATGTGTATGTATAGGTCCAAGCACGGGCGTACTTGAGCACATGGACTGGGTGGCAGAGGAAGAGTAATCAAAGAATGCAGTGCTTGGATTTCAGAGGACGTACAGTTTGTGAAACAGCAGAGATGGAAAACTGTCAAGAAAGTGGGAGGCCAGGGTACCTCACTGTTTATCCAAGTGGGCACCGAGGTCACCCAGAATTGAGAAGGAGAGAAAGGAGTGAAAGTGCAGCGAGGGAGGGGTGCCGAAGAGGCCAGAGATAACAGCCAGCAGCAGGGGACAGTGAAGCAGATCTGGAAAGAAATGAGCCGGGGCAGGGGGGAGGGGGGAGAGGGCAGGGGGCTGCACCAGCAAGGGCATTCCTCCACATGCCTGTCTGCACTGGGGGAGTAGGAGGGGGAGCGTGGCCTGTCTGCTCCCGGGGGAGACGAGAAGGCTGCTCCCAGCCTTTGGGCGAGGGCCTGCTTCCTCCCGTTCCTGGCCATTGACAGACCTGGGGTGACTTGGCTATTAATAGCGGGAAAGGAAACTGGAAAGAATACCCCAGGAAGAGGGCGTGTGGAAGGACGGCAGGAAGGCAGTGAGATGGGAGGGCGGGCCAGGCCTGGACACCCGCATCCACCCCCTCCTTCCTTTGTTACCCCCAGCTCATCACCCCCAACTACACTGACCTCCAGGGAAAGGACACCAAAAAGCCAGGGGCAGAAGGGGAGTGCCCAGCAAAATGGCAGCAACCAGGCGGGGTAAGCTGGTGTCTTTCCGGACTGGAGTGACAAAGGAAAGCACATAGACCAGGAATCCAGAGAGATCTGAACACTCGGATCCCAGCTCTGCCTCTCTGATCCCCCACGAAGCACAGCTGTGAAAAGGACAGGATTTCTGAGGTCCCTGCAGATGCCGAGGCACTTTGCTAAGCACGGCATAAGGCAACTCTGCTTCTGTTGTGGCACCAGAGCCACCCCGAGCAGCCGCTGCAGAGGCCGTGCCTTCTGGGCATCCCTTTCAAAGAACTGACCGCCCTCAAGACTCCAGCTTGTGCCACCTGTTCCGCGAGCCTCTCCCCTGCCAGGAGCCTGATGCCCCCGCAGATGCAGCCTGGCTCAAGTCCGCGCCCCTCCCGGCCCGCCAGAACGCAGCCTTCTCCGCTCCCAAACCCCGCTGCCCATGGTGGTCTGGTCTGCTTATTGTTTCTGGGCGGTAGTGGGGAATTATGGCGATGTGGGGCGGAGGGGGAGCTTTGGGGAGCCCCAAACTCAGACGCCCTCGGTCTACGCCACACTCAGCCCCTTGCGCTCCTCTGGGCTCGCCCATGTCATGTCCCCACCTTGGTGCTTCCACACACACCCCCATTCCATACAGGTCTTTACAAGTTCCTGGTCTCAGCACTACCTGGTCATCCTTCCCTGCCATCTCCCACCTCCTACTGAGCCGAGCACTCACTGCCTCCCCCAAGAGGCTCTTCTGGATTCTGCCCTCTGCCCCAAAGTGGGTCCTGTCCTTGGAGGCTGTTTGCTACGTTCTGCTCATTTGACCTAAACCCATCCCTTATGGATGTGCATCCCTGTGGCTTTAAGAAAGCCAGCCCCTGCTCCCACCCTCGCCCAGAGGTCCTAAGCAGGCCTTGGCTGGGGTTCGGGAGGGTGGGGAGCCTGACCTGGGGGAACAGCATCAGCAAGGGGCTTGGGGGCAGAGAACAATGGCTGGGAAAGGTCAGAGCTCTGGGCTGGGGGCCCAGGGCGGGGAAGAGGCAGGCTGACCCCCTACCTCCACCAACCGGCTTCGACCTTCTCCTCAGGTCTGCACTGGGCTCGGGTAAGGCCCTGACCCTCTTTATGCCTTGGGTCCTGTATCAGTTTTCTCTGGCTGCCTACAAATCCCCACAAATTGAGTGGTTTAACACAAGAGAAATGTAGGGGTACCTGGGTCACTCAGCCAGGGCTGGACTTCGGCTCAGGTCATGATCACACGGTATGTGAGTTCCGGCCCCGGGTCGGGCTCTGTGCTGACGTCTTGGAGCCTGGAGCCTGCTTCGGATTCTGTGTCTCCCTCTCTCTCTGTGCCCCCCCTGCTCTTGCTCTGTTTCTCTCCTTCCCTATGGACTCTTTAAATAAGCATTAAATAAGAAAACAGAGAAATGTACTCTGTCACAGTTCTGGAGGCCCTCTGGAGGAGCTTCCAAGGGGGACGCTTCCAGCCTCTCAGGGGGGCTATGGGCCAATCCACCACCTGGTCACACCACCACCTCTCTTCCTGGTCTCTTATAAGGAAACCTGTCATTGGCTTCAGGGCCCACCTGGGTAACCTCACGTCAAGATCCTTAGCTTATTGGTTACAGCTGCAAAGACCCTTGTCCAAATACGGTGATGAGGACAGGTTTGAGGATGTGGGGGGTGGGGAGTAGGTAGCGGTATTTTTCGGGCTGCCACAGGCCCCCTTCTGAAAAACAGGGATAATGAGCTCTGGGGCTGTTCTCTGTACCCTCTCCCAACAGCCCACTGCTTGGGCTGAGGGCCCCCAAGATGCATCTGGTCGACTTCCCTGACATAAGGGGTGCCGCGTCCCCACACCAAGCAAAGTCACTGGCTGAAGCCCTACCCCTCAATGTGACGGTATGAGGGGGGGCTCTGGGAGGCGACGAGGGTTAGATGGGGTCATGAGGGGGGCCCCCAGGTGGGAGCAATGTCCTTACACGAGGAAGAGCCACAGCCTCGCCTCTTTGGCGAGTGAGGACACATAAAAGACGGCCGCCTACAAGCCAGAGAAAGGGCTCCCGACCACGCTGCTGTCTTCACTGCAGGCCCAAGACGAGGGGCTCAGCTGCTTCGGATTCTGTGCCTCCCTCTCTCTCTGCCCCTCCCCCTCCCATGCGCTGTCTGTCTCAAAAATAAATAAAACATTTTTTAAAAATTAAAAAAAAAAGACAAGGGGCTCGGTTAATCGTGAGTACAGAGCAGCGGGAAGGGCAGGTGCCGGTGGCCCTCTCCGCCCTGCTCAGGCTGCGTGGGCAGGGGGCACAGGTTCTGGTCCCCCCTCCCTGACCCTCCCCCACACCAACCCCCACGGTTCCCGGGCCCCGCCTTGAGCCTGCCTCCTTGGTGCCTCTGGATAGGAGCATAGCACCCCGGGGGACTGTGGGGCCTGGCGCCCCAGCATGCCTCTCCCGGAGGGGGCCGGAGCTGCCCCCTCAGGGGAGATCATTCCGGGCATTCTACAAATCTAGATTGTTCTGCCCTTATCAGCTGGCGTCAGCTGGCCTGCCCGGCGCTCGCTCCCAGGGTGGGGCCCCGTCTGGCCGTTTCCCCGGGCAGCAGAGGGCTGTGGCTGCCGCTGTCCAGCGCGGCTGTCCCTCGGCCGTGGAGAGAGGCACAGGCTTCATGTGGGTACACGCCTCCCTGGCACAGAGGGCACATCCCACCTCTCCTTCCCCAAGCTAACAACCCTCCCTTCTCTCCTGTCCCCTGTCCCCTCCCCCAACAGTGTGGCCCAGGGCCTGCGGGTAGCCAGCTCCAGCCTACACACATCCCCACTCTGTCCCACTGTGACCCTCTCCCTTCCCCCCTCCACGAAAGCAGCACATGGTGATGCTTAAGAGCAGGTACTCAGGGAGCGCCTGGGTGGCTCAGTGGGTGAGGCGTCCAACTCTCAATTTCAGCTCAGGTCACAGTTCGGGAGTTCAAGCCCCGACTTGGGCTCTACACTACTGAAAGCTGGGAGCTTGCTTAGGATTCTCTCCCTCTCTCTCTCTCTCTGCCCCTCTCCTGCTTACACTCTCTCTCAAAAATAAATAAATAAACTTTAAGAAAATCAATTTCAAGGCGCCTGGGTGGCTCAGTCGAACATTGGACTTCAGCTCAGGTCATGATCTCGCAGTTTGGGAGTTCAAGGCTCACGTCAGGCTCTGTGCTGACAGCTCAGAGCCTGTAGCCTGCTTTGGATTCTGTGTCTCCCTCTCTGCCCTCCCCTGCTCATGCTCTGTCTCTGTCTCTCAAAAAATAAACGTTAAAAAAAAATATATTTTTTTTAAAAAAGAAAATCAATTTCTATTAAGAAAAAAAAGAGCACGTTCTCGGGAGCCCGAGCAGCCAGATTTCAGTCCCCATGCCACCACACACTGGCTGTGTGCCAGGAAAGGGTCTCTGTTCTGTTTTCTCATCTGCCAAAAGCAAAGAGGAGGGTAATAATAGTAACCAACCGGTACCTTTAAGTACATAGAGCAGTGAGTGTACCTAGAAAGTCCTTAGTTAATGTTAGAAATGAGAGGCACCTGAGTGGCTCAGTCGGTTAAGCGTCTGATTCGGCTCAGGTCATGATCTAACAATTCGTGAGTTCGAGCCCCACGTCAGGATCTGTGCTGACAGCTCAGATCCAGGAGCCTCCTTTGGATTCTGTGTCTCCTTTGCTCTGCCTCCGTCTCTCTCTCAAAAATAAACATTTAATACAATTCAAAAATAAAGAAAAGAAATGACTACTATACCCTAAGAGAGCCCGGAGTTACGCCTTCGGCCACAACTCCCCTGAGCCACGCCGTTCACATGTCTCCCCGTCTGGGGTGTTCACATCTCTACAGGCCTGGGCACAGGGGAGGATGGACACAAGGCATCCTCAGACCCACTGGGTCTCTTCCAGAGTTTTCCAAGGCAGCGCGGCTCCTTAGGGGAAGGGCTGGGGGAAGGTGACAGCATCAGGGTGGCTACGGTCAAGCAAATTCCCAGACACAGAGAAGGGATAAGTGGGAATCTTCCTCACCTCCTCAGAGAAGGCTGGGGGAGAGCAGGAGCAGAGGTGAGGGAGGGAGGGGCTTTTCTGGCCGCAGCCTCCAGTTCTGCCCTGAGAGCAACTCCAGACCACAGCCTCACAGGGAAAGGCTGGGCGGCCTGAGGGTCCCTTCAGGGAGAGCTGTTTAAGGCTAGCTGGGCTCTGGGGCCAGCCTCTGGCATGCGGGCCCACAGGGTGGAGGTGGACAGGGCACCAGGGGAGAGAGACATCAGGTGTGCCTCTCTCTCTTTCTCTCTCTCTCCCGCCTGGTTTTCCTCCTCAGTAAACCGAAATCATATCCTTTCTGCCTCCTTTCCCATCCCATCCTGAGGGGTGTGTGTGAAGACGACTGAGCCTGGTAAGTGACCCTTAAGGTGGGGAGCTTGGGGCACCTGGGTGGCCCAGTCGGTTAAGCGTCCGACTTCAGCTCAGGTCATGATCTCCCGGTTCATGGGTGTCCAGCTCTGACAGCTCAGAGCCTAGAGCCTGCTTCGGATTCTGTGTCTCCCTCTCTCTCTCTCTCTCTCTCTGCCCGTACCCTGCTCACGCTCTATCTTTCTCTCTCAAAAATAAACATTAAAAAAAATTTTTTTAAAAGAAGGTGGGGAACTCACATATTAAAATGTACTGATACTGACTGAGGGTCAGGGGCTTTTAAGTGGTAGCTCACTTAATGAGTGTTAAACTGAAACACTCCAAAAGTTTCTGATAAGGAACCGAGGTGGAAAAAAAGATAACTGATCTGTTCAACACCGCAGCAAGAGAGGGGTGAGATGCTTAGGCCGAGGCCAACTGAGGACCAGCTTTCTTTCCAGGGCACCCTGCGGTGCTGACTTGGGCTGCTTCTCGGCCTGGGGCCAGTACCTGGGCAAGCCGCTTCCATCTCTCAGGCCTTACAGAGCGATGATATTGTGCCACAGTAATGTATAACAGGTGATTAGCAAGCTTTCTCTGTAAAGGGCCCAGGAGTAAATATTTCAGACCTTACATGCCTCAGCCACACTAGCCAGAATATCCACCAGAGTGAGTATGTGAGTACATGGTGTGGCAGTGTCCCAATAAAACTTTATTGACAAATGCTGGCACCTGAGCTGTAGTTTGCAGACCCCTGCCCGATATAAGTGAGCCTCCTGCCTCCTGGCGCCTCGGATTTTCATCCAGCTGTGGACACCAGTTTGTGATTTCCCACAAGGACCCAGTGAAAGCCACTTGTACCAGCAGACTATTAGAAACAGAGCCACAATCGGGGCGCCTGGGTGGCTCAGTCGGTTGAGCATCTGACTTTGGCTCAGGTCATGATCTCACAGTTCATGGGTTCGAGCCCTACATCGGGCTCCATGCAGACAGCTCGGAGCCTGGAGCCTGCTTCGGATTCTGTGTCTCCCTCTCTCTCTGTCCCTCTTCCGCTTGTGCTCTGTCTCTCTCTCAAGAAATAAACATTTAAAAAATTATTAAAAAAAAACAAAGCCACATGACAGCACAGTGGCAAAAAGGTCTTGTAATTCATACCACAAACAGGAACACCTGAATTGTTACCTAGTCAAGTAATGAAAAAGAATTATAAAATCTAAGAGCACCGCAGTCCAGTAACAGACCTCAGACAGGTGAGCGTGCGTGGTGGTCCTTAGAGGTACCCTCCCTCTTCGTCCCTGCTTGTTATCATTTACTAGCGGTGTCCTGGGAGGGGCCTGGCCACTCTCTTCCCACCGGAACCTGGCCAGCACCCCCATCCCCTGCAGGCGCTTGCTGTGTTCCCAAGTCTGGGGCTGCCTAGTGCTGTATTTCCTTCGACCCTCATGGGAATGGCCAGGGTAGAAGTCAGCCAGCAGACACGCAGGTCAGTGCACCTAATGTGCTTTCCTTCCTCTTCCCCTCGAAGCTGGTTGCTCCTGGGACCCCCACCGAACTCTCTGGAGCCTGGGGGTTTGGCCAGATTTGGATCAGGAGACCCTCAGAGAACAGCTCCGCTTCTTGTATCTTAACAGCGATTCAGGAAGAATTATGTATTTTCAGGGGCGCCTGCGGGGCTCAGTCGGCTGAGCAGCGACTGATACTTCATTTTAGCTCAGGTCATGATCTCACGGTTTATGAGTTCAAGCCCTGGATCAGGCTCCGAGCTGACAGCATGGAGCCTGCCTGGATTCTCACCCTCCTTCTCTCTCTGCCCCTCCCTGCTCGCACTCCCTCCCTCTCTCTCTCAAAATAAATACATTTAAAAAAAAAAAAAAAAAAGAACTACATACATTCAGAGAACTGCACCCACCACAAGTGCCGACGGAGCACACGCCTGTACCCAGATCACAGAGCAGGAAGCAGGATCCTGGAAACCCATCATCTTCCCTTCCCCTCACTCGCCATCCCCCAAGGGTAAGCTCTCTTCTGACCGAAATACCACGAGCTAACTGTGTGCCTGTCAATGGTATCACACACTATTGACGTTTAGGTCTGGCTTCCTTCCCTTGGCATCATATGTGCACGATTCATCCTTCTCATGGTGCATCGCTGTGGACTGTTTGTTCTCTGTTGTGTGGACATCCCACAATGTACTCACTCATCCCACTGCTGATGGGTGCGTTCGGGTGGCTCCCAGCACGAGCCACTCCGCACGAACACTGCAGCTCCCGCCTCTGGGGGAACATGTCTGTACTTTGCGCAACTCCGTGTGGAGCCTGGGCAGCTGAGCTGCGTGACCAGGGCAGTGGGGCGGGGGGGGGGGGAGGGGGGGCGGGCAGCAGAGCTAACCCCAGGCCCTATTTCCTGAGCTTCCACAACCTGCACCCAGACGGAACCTCCAGGCACTCCACTCAGCTTGGTCATCCCGGACCCCCGGCTGGCTGTCACTCAGATCTGGCTTCCAGGGGCTCTGGGCCACTCTGCTCTCCCCTCCCTCCCTGGAGAACCAGCCCCAGGAGGCCTCGGTTTCCATATGATTCACAGAGGGGTGGCTCCGATGACCTCTGCAGTCCCTCCTAATGACAATGAGAGGCCAGACTTGACTGCACACCCCCACCCCACCCTCATCAGAAGCTCTCCAAGTGGGGGTCAGAGGGTGGAGCCCCACCCCCATCCTGTACAGGACTGAGCTCAGCGGGAAGCTTTTCTAAATACATTCTTTGGATTACTCATTATTCTAATTCTGTTGCTGAAGGCAGAGAGGTATGAGGAGAGCTTGGAATTTAGTCAACGGTGCCACCCAAGATTGTAGCCTCTACCCGGAGCCCCGGCTACTGCT
Source organism: Hyaena hyaena (assembly GCF_003009895.1). Taxonomy (NCBI): domain Eukaryota; kingdom Metazoa; phylum Chordata; class Mammalia; order Carnivora; family Hyaenidae; genus Hyaena; species Hyaena hyaena. The sequence continues at coordinate 4,475,379 of NW_024080640.1, forward strand.
GGGTTCCTCTTCTCTCCACCCACCCTGATGTCCCTGTCCCAGGCCTGCGGCCGCCCTCGGAGCCACCTGTCGTTGCCATTCCTAATGCGGAGCGTGCACACGCTGACCCCTGGAGGTTTGGGGCAGGTGTTTCAGGCTTGGTGTGCCTGTCCAGGAAAGGGGCTGGGGCTCTTCCTGAGCTGGAAAGACAGGCTAACCTCCTTAAAACAATACCCTTCCCAGGGCCTCCTAATCCCTTCAGCTGCTGCAGACCATGTGAATCCTGATCTGTCTGACCAGGCAGCGTGCCCAGGAGCAGCCAACCCCCTGGCCTGGGTGCTGGCAAGGGTGATGGCCGGCCTGCTGAGCTCACCAGGGCCAGGAAGGGGCTCCCGTGCAGGGGTCAGGACAACAGGGCAGCGCCCTGGGGAGGAAATGGAGTGCCCTGTAGCCCGGCTTTAGTATCGGATTCAAGGACCGTGTGTGATGCACAAAAAGAGCGAGATCTGGGGTGTGAGCCCCAGGTCCTGTGTGAGCCCAAGGCGTCTGAGCCTCGGCAGCCAAGGGAGAGAGAAAGAGCTACCTGGGAGCAAAATGAACACTTTAAAAAAAAACGTTATCAGCTTTGGGGGGAAATGTCAAAATACTCTGCATCTGCAGAGGGGCAGGTCTGGCTGGATGGAAAGCCAGGCTGACAATCTTGCCAACACCCTACTGCGTGCCGGAGACACAAATGTACACGCCAGGGCTGGGAACGGGGGCGGGGGGGGGCGGGCAGGGCATCAAGCGCCCCCCTGGGCTAGCGTCAGGTCTGAGACCACAGGGCACAAGTGCTTCCTTCCTCCGCACACAGTGGCATTTTCTACAAACCCAGCCATCCAAAACAGTTTACTGTATCACCCTTAAGCTTTTATCTAGCACTTACTGAGGTCTTATCACACGGGCCAGACACTGGACGGAGAGCTTTGTCTCCCACACCCTCTGGGAAGGTCCCATCATTGTGCTCTCTGCAGAGCAGACTGGGGACTGGCTATGGGGCAGAGGGGGCAGGAGCAGATTTTGCCCGGGCTGTCCACAGAGGCCAGCGCCCATGACCATGAACCACCACCACCGCATCCGGAGCCCAGCAACTCTGCAACTGACCCCACCGCTTCCCCTGGGGCACCTACTGTTCCCTCAACCTCGGGCATACGCTCGGAGGCCAACTCTTCCCTCAGCGGTCAGTTCAAAAACAACCTTGGTAAATATTTTTCTGAGGGAGCACGTTGTCATTCCCACGCCACCTTCCCGGTCCCGGAGCCATGAAAATAACCAGATGTGTATGGGTTTCTCCACCGCCCTTGGAAACCTCCACCAGGGACCAGTCTCCGCTCCAGGCTGAAAACAAACAAGGGCCAGAAGCCAGAGGGAAGTCCCGAATAGAAGGTGGGAGAGTGGCCTCTGTGAGCAGAATGAGAAAGTTCTGTGAAATGGGGCCTGTGAACTTCCCTGGGAATGACCAGTTTCCTCCTGCTGGAAGCTGGAGGTTAAGGCAGCAAGCACAGCCTTCCAAATTTCCAAACTTTTTTTCTGTCCTGGAGAGAATTCTCCCCTTCCAGGAATAACACCTGCATCCTTCTTGCTGCAGAATAATCCATGTTATTAGCGCACGTTCCCCAGACGAAATGTGTGTGTGCTGGGGTAGGGGGAGCTAAGGCTCAGCCAGCTGGCTCCCCATCTGAAACTCCACTTACTCTGCAACGCACGTTAAAAATAAAGCCAAGGGGCTCCTGGATGGCTGAGTCAGTTAAGCGTCCGACTTCAGCTCATGATCTCAGGGTCCTGAGATCGAGTCCTGTGTTGGGACTTAAGATTCTTTCTCCTACTCCCTTTCCCCCTCCCGTTTGCTCTCTCTCGCATGCGCTCTCACTCTCGCTCTCTGTCTCTCTCTCTCTCTCTCCCTCTTTAATCAAAAACAAAATTCTTTAGGGGCGCCTAGATGGTTCAGTCGATCAAGCGTCTGACTTCGGCTCAGGTCATGATCTTACAGTTCATGGGTTCAAGCCTCACGTCGGGCTCTGTGCTGACAGCTCAGAGCCTGAAGCCTGCTTCAGATTCTGTGTCTCCCTCTCTCTCTGACCCTCCCCTGCTCACGCTGTCTCTCTCAGAAATAAATAAAAAACCTTAAATAAAAACTAAAAAACATTTTTAATTCTTTAAAAACCCTAAATTCCATCACCCAAGACTATGCTTAGCCCTAAGAAATAGGGGGGAAAACATGACTACTCTGCTGTTAAGCTCAAAATCTAGACTTCTTTGGGGGCACCTGGGTGGCTCAGTGGGTTAAGTGACCAACTTCAGCTCAGGTCATGACCTCACAGTTTGTGGGTTTGAGCCCCGTGTCTGGCTCTGTGCTGACGACTCAAGAGCCTGGAGCCCGCTTCAGATTCTGTGTCTCCCTCTCTCTCTCTGCCCCTTGCCCGCTTGTGCTCTCTCTCAAAAATGCGTAAACATTAAAAAAAAATTTTTTTTTTTAATCTAGACTTCTTTGGTGTTTAAAGACAAAGGAGGTCGGCTTGCCTGCGGGGAGTGGGGGTCTGGTAGGAGTACTGCTTAAAGAGAAACAAACAAACCTCATAAGTGAATATAGCTAAACAATTGAAGGCTGGCTCTTGTCCCCCCCATCCCTCCCCCCCAACCCCCGCCAAGGCCTGTGGGGGGGGGGGAAGTTAAGTTAAAAGCCACGTTCCTTTTAAACAAAGCCAAGTTGTCCTCCTGTGTTTGAGATGTGAAGGCTAGTCAAGGAAGGGTGGCTTCCTATGGGCGCCGCCTTGGGAAGTGAATCAAGAATCCCAGAGCCAGCCTGCTTGGAGCCAGGTGTCCAAGCCGCTGAAAATTCAGCCCCTAAAAGTAGTCAAGGAGGCTTAATGACATCAGAGGGGGGAACGGAAGGTGCGTGCGCACGCACACACAGTGCTTTCACGGCTCTTTCCAGAAGACACAGTAAAATGGAATGTTTCCCTCTGAAACTTTCCAGGTCAGGAAAGATGGTCAGGCTTTGCTTAGGTCACTCAAGATTGAACCCCAAGTCAGACTTGGGGCTCCTGAAGGGGTGAAGGCAGGGGGAGAACCATCCCCTACCCTGTGGCCTCCCACACCCCTGTCCCCCACTTTCTTTCTCCATGCTCTTTATTGTGTTAGGAGTCTTGCTACCATGCAAGGTGGGTACGGATGTCCAGGCCAAGTTCATCTGGCCACTCCCACGCCCAGGGCACTAAGTCATACCTACGTTCAAAGGGGCTGGCCGGAACCTCAAGACCCGCAGACTCAGCTCGTGCCTGGGCAATTCACCACCATCCTGCCACCTCGGGTCTCCCATCTGGAAAGTGGGTGCAACCCTCTGGACAGTGGCACAACCCAAGGCCACAGGACTTCAGAGACACTAGCCCCAGAAACTGTCGCCTTTCTCATCTTCCCTTGCAGACCAATGTTTGCTTTTACAGGAATGACATCACGCCTAAAGATGCGACCGGAAAAGGAGCTGTCGTCCACCCCTCAGCTGAGGAAGCAGCTGGGGAAGCAGGGGCCAGAGAGGCAGGGAGCTACCGAGCAGCCGCGGGCCAACATGTGGCTGAGTCTGCGGCGGCTGGGAACCTCCCTTGCTCCATAAGTCACGCAGACATCACTGTCCTCAACGTGCCTGGGTCTTGACATCAGAACTAAAGGGCCCTGGGACATCACTTCATCCCACCCCAATGAGGGAGAAATAGGCAAACAGATGGTCAAGAGTTCTGCGCACCAGGTCATACCTTCTTTGGTTTCTAGAAGGTTGTGGCCCACCTCCCAAAGCAGGCGCTCTACCCCGGGGGGTGCATACGCCCCTATGCTCCTGGCTCCAGTCCCTGCTTCCCCTCCTGCCACCAGAGGGGGAAGGAGGCAGCTGAGCTGTAGGGAGACGAAGAGGAAGAGGGCCTAGGCCAGCTGGACCCTGAGAGCCCCCTGCGACAGTCAGGACACCACGGACCCTCCCTCTCCCACCTCCAGCCGCTCCTAGCGACTCGAAGCACCAGTGCTGCCCAGTCTGGGCATGCCACCCCCAGCGCCCCTCCGTCACAGATACACCCATCCACACACTTGAACCCAGGGCTGTTATGCTCACAGTTTCTGGAACCTTCCAGACCACTGCACAGGAGGGTCCTCAAGACCCCCTGGGCCAGCCCCTCCTCCACAGATGAGAAAACAGGCCCACACAGAGGACTCCCGGCCCCGGAGGGAGGGAGCATCTTCCTCTTACAAACCCGCTTTCTTTTTTTTCCCCTGCTCTTTATTCAACACCCAACACAGGACCCACCTTCCTGGGTATCTGCTCCATGCCCACCGTCACCCCCATGCACACGGACACACAAATACTTACGTACACCAAAGCTTAAGTAATAGGAGGCCCCGGGGGCAGCTCTAGCTGGTGTGCTGCCGTGCCTGCCCCAGAGCGCCCATGAATTCAGAGATGTGATATTGTGAGGTCAGGACCAGCCTCCCAGAGTCTCCCCGGGCCTGGCAGTAAAGCCAAGTGCCACCTCCCGAGATGCCAAGGGGAGAACGAGAGCCCGTGGACCAGCTCCCACCCTGCCTCTCCCCAGGAGCCAACTGTCGACAGCACGTGCCCTCTAATGTCCACTGTGGCCACTGAGAAGCTGAAAATGAGGATGACCTCAGGGTGAGTACTTCCGTGTGGGACTCCGGGGTCTCCAGATGCAGTGGCCTGGCCAGAAGGGGACATGCTGGGGACTGGGCTCATAGCAAAGAGCTGCCGCGTGTGGACAGGCTGAGACCCAGACACACTCTACTCAGCAGCGCCCCCTATGCCTAGGGTGTGGAGCTACATCTGCTTGAGCAATGGAACCCCCACGCCACTGTGAGGATGCAAGATGTGCTGCAGCAGCTCAGAAAGCACGGCAAGCTGGTGACCCCATCAAACAAGAGTCACCCCCTTTCCACCACTTGGTTCCCTGGCTCCCAGAAAAATGATAGCTTGAAGGTGGAGGAGGGGCTCTGCGCTGACCAGAGCTGAAGACAAAGCGACACTGCCCAGGTGAGCCACTGGGCAGCACCAGCTAGCAGCACGGCCTCGGGAATCCCCTTCTCCAAGCCCCAGGAACAAGGGGACAGCCTCAGACTGAATTTAAAACAGAAACTGTGATGCTGTCAGGAACAAGGCCGCAAAGCAGCAGGAGCAGAGGCACAATAGGAAAAAAGCAGCCAGAATCAACCAGCAAAGCCACAACTGCCCCCATCTGGGTGGAAAGCTCAAATGTCAAAAACACACCCACCCATAATTTTCTTAATAACGCCTTCAACTATCTGAGAAACACTGCCATTATTAAGTACCCATGCTGGGCCACCGGTCTGGTACAGACCCTGTTCCCCACACACGTGCTGGTACGGGCAGCCTTTATTCTGGCCACGAGCTTCCCCGTGGTTTCCTACAAATCCGCTCAGGAAGGAGGGCGCTGTAAGGCTACATTTGCACTTCCAGACGGTCCTGCTTGAGCAAAGCTCCAGACTGGAAGCACAAACCCAGTGGTCCATGTCTTTACATAGGCCGGCGCAGGTTCTAGCCCCGGGTCTGACGGCCCGGGCTACCTCTCCGTCCTGGGCAACCGGCGGCAGGCTGTCCCTCTACCTTTACATCCGTATTTCCCCCACCAGGTTCACGGAGGTGCTGCTAAAGAGGAGGAAAGGTTGTTTCCACAGTTCAAGTACATTTGGAGGACACTGAATTAAGCACAGGCCATTTAGTGAGGGGCATGTGGGAGCATTTAAGATCATAATATGCATTGATTTCCCAAGAAGGGGAATCGAGTCGGCAGCCTTTTTTCCAAACTTTTTGGATCATGCATCTCTTGATTCATGACACACTTTCTATTCATTTATCAAACATTTACTGAGAGCCGAACTCTTACCATCAAGGACCCTACTGGTGTTCTCTTTGGGCATAGTTTGAGACCGAGCTCATTTTACAGACTTAAAAGTATCTCCCCTTTGGGAGGAGATTCTCAGTTCTCTGGTTTGTATTTGCTGCTGGACTGCTTCCCCTCCTCCCTGAAGGGGAGATGCTATAAAGACCTCCACCATGTCTTCATTGCCTGGTTTGGATGGTGCCATGGTGAATTTGGTGCTAGAGTCAGGGAGGGTTGGAGGAAGAGGAAGGAAGCTATTTAGAGGGCGATACTCAGATCTGTGGCCCGCGACAGGGCAGTGGAGAAAGAGCAGCCAGACAGACACTGATCCAGAAAAGGAGCGGTAGAATGTGACCCTCCATTTCACAGTGTGATGGCCAGAACCTCAGGGGCTCCGAGGTCAAGGTCTTGGTGGCTTCAGGAAAGCCTCTTTGACTTGTAGCCTAAAGTGAAAGGGCAGTGCCCCGGAGAAATGGAGTGACAAGCACCAGGTGGGAACCAGGAACTGGGGGGTTGGGGGAGCAGAGTCTGTTTCCTCACACCTCACACTGGGCTAGACCTAAAGCCAGTAAAAGAAGTAAAACCAAAATGTGTCAGGCACACCACCGGTGTGATCGTATGTAATCCACACTTGCAGAGAAGGCATTATACCCATTCCACAGCAAGGGAAACAGAGGCCAAGGAACAAATCTGAAACCACAAGCCTAGCAAGTGCCAAAGCCCCGACTAAACTCCATGCTTCTAACTTCAGAGCCTGGCGCATCACGTCAAGAGATTTAAATTTTTCTTCTCTTTGACAGCAGAATTTTTCTTGAAGGAATTCTTATGTGGAGACCTAACCTACAGAACAGATAAAAACAGAGCTGCGCAAAGTGGGATGGGATGCAAAGTCCACCCCCTCCATTGGCCTTCTCTTAGCTTTCCCTCCAGGTGTGTATCCCAACCCCTCGGCGGTCCCCAGGGCAGCTCCACAGAGTACCTCCACCAGGTGTGAAGCCACTGGCCTCCAGCCGCTGCTCTCAGGAGTGTCCAGGGACCAAACATTTATTTTAATTTTTTAAATACTTATTTTTGAGGGAGACAGTGTGAGTAGTGGAGGGGCAGAAAGAGAGGGAGACACAGAATCCAAAGCAGGCTCCAGGCTCTGGGCTGTTGGCAGAGCCTGACTCAGGGCTTGAACCCATGAGCCACGAGATCATGACCAGAGCCGAAGTCAGACCCTTAACTGACTGAGCCACCCAGGCGCCCCGTGGACCAAACATTTAAGACAGTACTTCCCTTGGCCCTGTACTTGCCCTGCTGAGCTGGGAAGGGGAGAATAGGGTGTCGAAATACTTTTCCCTTCAAAGGACAGTGTGGGAAAGTAAGTCCCCCAGGGCTAGCTCTGGAGGAAGCCCTGCTCATCGGAGGTCCCCAAGGCACTAATGCAGCTCCAAGTGCATCACAAGGAAACCCTCCATCAGTACACCAAAAAGCTGGAGCCACAAAAAGACACCAGAGAAGCTGAAAATAGCTCAGCCACCGTGGGGGCAAAGCCTTAGGACACGGCGGACAACTACCGGGGTTTCACGCAAGCAGAGTCGATCTGACTGGCAAGACGAAATTTGCGGGCAGCTGCAGAGACACCCAAGGTGTTCAGGGTGTTCTGTGGTAGTATTTGCCAGTGACCTACTCCAATATCCATTCTTTGTGACTTCTTTGTAATGGAACCACTGATTTCTGCTGGCGCACGTACATGGGTACCCAAAATAAAAAGTACTCTTCCCTAAGGAAAGTATTCGTCCCTGCTTCCCTTGCAGCTAGGTGTGGCCACAGGACCAAGCTCTGTTCAACCAATGTAACTGAAGCGCTGTGTGCGATTTGGGGCAGGTACCCTTCTTGTTCTTTTCTCCTGACAGGCGAGGCCCCAGGAGCCATCTTGGACCATGAGACGGCACGCTGCTGATGAGAAGAGAACCACCATACCAGCCCTCTGAACTTCCCCCGCGTGAGTGACAGACAGCTTCTGTCTTGGTCAGGCCGCTATTTGTTAGTTGCTAAGAGCAGCCAAATCAAGTCCTAACAACCAGCAGCCCTAACCTTTAACAGAAGGGTCCTCTGTGGGGGGGGGGGGGGGAGGAGCAGAAGCAGCTATGAGGAGGCCATAACTCCCACAGCACCCCTACCTCCAAGAGTTCTGCTCCACCTTCGTNGGGGGGGGGGGGGGGGGGGGGGGAGGAGCAGAAGCAGCTATGAGGAGGCCATAACTCCCACAGCACCCCTACCTCCAAGAGTTCTGCTCCACCTTCGTGCCCAGGCATCCATCCCTCCCAGGTCCTGGGCCAGTCCCATGGGCCACCTGCCTCTCTTCTTCTGGAACCAGGTTAGAGCCTTGCAAGTGGACAGCACAGAACTAGCAGACAAGTCTTTGGGTTCTAAGCCAGCTCTGCCACTCGTTCATTCGTTCATTCATTCATTCATTCACTCACTCATTCAGTAAACAGTTCTACTATTTCCCAGGTACCATGGCTACAACGCTGCACAACAGAAGACCTTGTCCTCATGGAACTCAGAGGCCACTCAGGGGAGAGACACACAAAGGCAGAAACGAGTATGCATCAGGTGATAAGCGTTGTGGAGAAAACACAAGTAAGTAAGGAGCTGAGGGTGGGTTATGCAAGCAGCCCAGAAGCCCTCTCTGAGATGGTGCCTAACAGAAAGGAGGGAGTGAGGCACGTGGATATTTGGGAGAAAAGCTGGTTTTGTCACCTACTCCAAGTCCTCAGTGCTATGCCTCAGTTTCCCCTCTCTGGAATGGTTTGTAAGATAAAAGCCATTCCAAGGCAACCTTGTGCTATCCTGGCTAACACTGTGGCTCCAAGGAGCATGTTCAAAGCAAGTCAGCATGGGAATCAGACTGGACGGGAACAGAGGGTCCCCTTGGACAGCGCTCCATGAACTTCGGGTTAGAAGGGATATGAGGCCTGCAAAGTGCCCTCCTCACCAGGGCTGGCCTCCCCAGTGTCCCTTCTATGTCGACCTGAGTCAGAGCACTAAAAGGCTCGCGATCAGACAGTCTAGGCTCCCGGTCAGCCCATGCGTCTCCCAGCACCCCAACCTGGGGCTGCATGGCAAGCCTCAGTCGGCCATTCCTCTGAATTCTCTTGCCCCTGGGCTGAGGCACACAGGCTTCCGGCCATGACAATTGGCGGACAGGGTGCCACCCTGCGCCCTGGCCATAGGGAAGTTGAAGGTGGCTGACCCGAGGGGGATAAGGCTACAAAGGAAGAGAGGGTGGCGGTGGTTTGTCAGGGAAAGGGGTGGGGACAGACAGAGGATGGATGGCCGAGAGGCCAAATAAAGCTGGGGGTCTGTGCCGGCCATTACTGTAGTGGTGCAGGATGGGACCACAGCCCAAAGCTAACACCAGGGATTGGGGTGGGGGGCAGGTGAGGAGGGCTGAATCTGCACACCAGGTATCCAACAAGCACCCTGCTCATGCCAGAGGCTGGATGCTATCGTCACCGCTGGGGCTCGCAGGCAGTGGGAGGCAGACAGGCACAGAGTGGCAGCCTGGTGGCCAGCACACTGCCATGGCAGGGAGAACCTTTGAAGAATCTAACTCCTGGGTAATAAAGTAGCTCCAAGTCTCAGCGTGCCGTGAAGGTGGAGGGACGAGCAGAGTCTAGACACAGTAGAGCGTTTTCACCTTAACGGAATCCTTTCTATAAAGGGTTTTAAGGAGGTTCTCCAACGCCCCGGGGGAAGTAGCACACAAGGCTCAGCCCTGCTACCGCACTCTGTGGCTGCATACACGTGCACACGCATCTCCTGGGTGCCGTCACTGGAAGTCACTAGGACTCGAGCAACTGAACCCACCCCCTGGTCTGCATTCCCTTATCTGAAAAATGAGTGGGTGCAGAAGACCATTTCCGGGAGGCTTCCCAGCTCTAGGAGTCTGTGTTCTATGATTTTCTGGGTTATTTAGAAGCAGCGTGGAAATTACCCTTTGCCAACTGAATTCTATTTTGTACAGCTACTTGTAGGAATCTAATGGCAAGTGCTTTTGCAAATATGAAGAGGCTCCTTGAGACAGATCTTCTGTGTAGATTCTTTTGAAGGCTTTCCTTAAGAGAAGACCTACAACGGGGCGCCTGGGTGGCTTAGTCGGTTAAGCGTCCGACTTTGGCTCAGGTCATGATCTCACGGTTCGTGGGTTCGAGCCCCACGTTGGGCTCTGTGTCAACAGCTAGCTCGGAGCCTGGAGGCTGTTTCCAATTTTGTGTCTCCCTCTCTCTGACCCTCCCCTGCTCATGCTGTCTCTCTCTCTCTCTCTCTCAGAAATAAAATAAAAACATTAGGAAAAAAAAGAAGAAGAAGAAAAAGATCTACAGGGGCGCCTGGTGGCTCAGTCAGTTAAGTGTCCAGCTCTTGATTTAGGCTCAGGTCATGATCTCACTATTGTGAGATCAAGCCCTGTGTTGGGCTCCACACGGAGCATGGAACCTGCTTAAGATTCTCTCTCAAAAAAAAAAAAAAAAAAAGAGAGAGAGAGAGAGAGAGAAAGAAAAGAAAGAGAGAGAGAGAATACCACCAAGTCATGAGGCTTGGGTGGCCCAGAGTCATAAACCTAGATCTGCTACCTTGTTTGACAAGACCCATGACAAGAGAGAGACTCCATGCAACTCCACCTATGTCCCTGGGAACAGAACGTGACAGGAAAACCCACCAGTTGAGCTCCCAGCCCTGCATTCATACCCTAAGGCACAAATAGGAAGTGAGCCCAGAGCCGAGGCCGAGCTCCGTGGCCTCTAGTTCTGAGGAAGGCTCAGGCTGGTCCGTTCAGCAAACTTGCAGAGGGCTCCCGGGGCCTCTGCACCAAGGATGTGAAGACACAGGCTCTCACTAGGGGAGGACCACCTAGATCCTGCCCGCCCCCCCCCCAGGAAGCGCAGTGAGTGAGCTGTCCACAGGGCTCCTCCCACCTCCCTTAGGAGTGGAGGGCCTTGAACTTAGCTTAGTCAAGCTGTCCACACAGCAGCCGCCGGTTGGGCCCTGCCAGTTCTGGCTGCTGCAGAAAGAGCCCACCGACCACCATCATTGCCCAGGACACGAGCTGGCCTAGGACTTGCCTTTCTGAAAGCCTGAAAGCAAGGCCTAGGCCCCAGCTCCCCTCAGTTAAAGGTGCAGGTAAAATTTTGAGCAACTGCTCGGTGCCCATTGCTGCTTGGGGCCCCCGACAGGCCCCGCTGGGGCCCCTGCCCTGGAGGGGCTCTCCGCATGCTGGAAGAGACACCCAAACAGACCCCGGAGCATAATTTGTTTCCGTCTAGAAACCAGGGAAGGCTTGTCAGCAGAGATGAGACCTGAGGTCAGAAATTATCCAGGGTTAAATCTCCAGTCTTCCCTGCTCGGAGGAATTCGAACCAGGTGAGAGCCCTTTCATCTCTCGGCTTCCCAAGGGCAGAGGGATCAAACTCCAACCAGCAGGAGCCCCTCCGCTCCCTTTCAACATGCACGCCTGGGGAAAAGGAAGATGTGGCAAGACATCCATGCCTCTGTCCCACCTCTGTGCCCTGCTGACTGCCAGAGGACATCCTCCAACACCTGCCCCTCCTCGGAGGGACACACCCCACAGATCCGGCGAAGGTGCTTTTGTGACCCCTCCCCCTGCCCCCTCCCCTCCTCTTTGCCCCCCTCCCCTCCCCTTCCCCCCTCACCTCCCCCCTCCCCTTCCCCCCTCACCTGCTGAGCCCAGTCTGCTCCCAACCCCTATAGCTTGCTCTCTCTTGCCTCAGAGCCAAGCCCAAGCAGGACCATGCTAGGAATACCCACCATGATCCAACCTCCTCCCATGGAACTTTCTCCCTGGGCTCTGCAAACTCACCTCTCCTCCCCAAAGCCTTCCTGCAGCTCATACCACCTCAAGAACCCAATCTGTGTCTCGCCTCCAGCCAGCAATTCATTCAGCCCCAGCCAGCCCACCCCACGCTGACCCTTTTTATCTTAAAATCCCTGTATAAACTCCCACCTCCTTCAGGAAGCTTGGCCTAGGTCGCCCCTACCCACATCTTACCGCTTCTTTTACACACGCCTCATCTTCCCACACCTCATGGCCCTAAAACTTCAGTCTTTGCAACTATCTGTCAATTGATACCCACAAACGTCAGCAGGATCCTGACACTCAGTTGCCTCAGACCGATCAAGTTCTCAATTCATACGCTTTATTAATCACCACAGCCAAGACTTCAGCTCTGACCGTGAGTTGGGCACACTGTCGAGCTCATTCTATGTTATCTCCCACCTTCAGAGCAACCTGCAAGGTAGCTTTGTTATCATCTTACAGCCGGGGAAACCGAGGCTCAAAGACGTTCACTATTTTGTCTATGGTCTCAGGGGTCTATCTGACCCAAAGTCTGTTTTCTTTCTTTCTTTCTTTTTTTTTTTAATGTTTATGTATTTTTGACAGAAGGAGCAGTGGAGGGGGAGCACAGAGGACCCGATGCAGGCTCTGAGCTGACAGCAGAGAGCCTGACACGGGGCTCAAATTCATGAACCACTTAACTGACTGAACCACCCATGTGCCCCGGAGCGATTTCCACCACACCAAGCTGCCTCTCCCTCCCTAGAATTCAGAATCACTCGATCAGATGGATAATACAAAGCCTGTCCTTCGGCAGCTAAAGGGCAAAGAAAACCCCAGAAATATTATATAACATGAAACCAGAGGTGCTCTCTGCTCTTTTCTTCTATCTTATAGATAAGAGAACTGAGGCCCATAGGTGCAGCTCACCATGTGGCTCAACTAAATGAGTATCAAACCAAAAGCACTGAAAAGGAGTCTAATGACTGTTGGGCCCCTCGGTTTAACCCCTGGGTTTAATGCTGTTTATGCTGTAGGCTATGTAATTCACCTGTAATTAAAAAAAGGTAAGCTCTATAAAGCAAGCTTGCAGGGGACCTGGGGTGGGGGGAGGGGTAATTCCTTTGTTAAGACTCACATTATAATCCTTTATTGTTTAGAATCAAAGTATTCCAGCGGGGGGGGGGGTTGACACCATCCTTGATGACTGCAGCCCAGGTGGCCACGCCCTGGAAGGGCAGAGATGGAGCAGTCCTTACTGAGTCCCTATGGGAGTGTACTGAACACCACACCGGCACTCCTCAGCCTTTTCTGTCTCCAGGTATACAAAATAATGATAATAATAACAGGGGCGCCTGGATGGTTCAATTGGTTGAATGTCCGACTCTTGATTACGGCTTGGGTCATGATCTCACAGTTCCCGAGTTCGAGGTTCTGCATGGACAGTGCGGAGCCTGTTTGGGATTCTCTCTTCTCTCTCTGCCCCTCCCCGGCATGCAAAATAAGTAAACTTTACTACTACTACTCCTTTGTGCTTTACAGGTTTCAAACTACTTCCTTTTACCCCTTTATTATATATTGGACTAGCATTTTAGTGATTGGGCACTGGGGGCTTGGAAAGGCCCAGAGACTTGCTGGGGGGGATGGGAGTATGGCTCTGTTCACCACATTTGTTTACCACTGATCACGCCCTTACCACGTGCCCTGCCCTGTGCTAGGCTTAAGGAGGGCTTCCGGAAAGAGGCATCGGCTCTGGCTGGGCAGATGCCCAGGAAGACCATCCCAGCCTTGAAGCCAGCAGCGCGTTGGGCTGAGAGCTTTTCCCATGGGCGGTTCTGGAGCATTTCTTAGTGCAGAACAGCCTCCAGCCTCTCCTCACAGTTCCGTCTCTTCAGGCTCTGGAGCCCCAGGAATTAGTCTATCCCTCCTGACACAGCCCCTCTCCCTTCTAGGTGGTGCCAAGAAGCTCTCTCCAAACAGGTGCACGTCAAGCCCCATGCTGAACTCTGGCTGCTCTGAGAGCAGGGCTGGGGGTGGCCCCCGCTCCATAATCTTCTCAGCCCAGCAGGGTATGCAAATCTGACGTGACTGCCATCCTCAGAGCTGTTCAGACCCTTCTTCACACCACAAAATACCCTTTGGGGGCACACACCTTTGCCCACTGAAAGTGCCCTCTCCTTTTTTCAGGCCACGCTGGTGGAGCCTCAGGGCCACCGACCGCAGGAGTCTCACACCTGTTTGCCCTCAGAGACCCAGCCCCCTACCACGAAGGGTGCACACAGTGCAGAGAAGAGGCTGTACAGCCATTCCCTCCCACTCTGCCCCCTAAGAGTTCAGCTCCAAATGCCAGTGCCTGCCAGCAGCAAGGTCCCTTCCCTCGCTGGGCCGTCACCAAAGTCTTCCTGGCCCTACCTAGGGGAGGAGCACCACCCCCTCTCTTTCTCCCAGCAGACATGTGCTCAGGCAGGCCACAAAGAAACGCATCTCCTTCCTGAGGCTGAACCTCCCTCCAGCTGTTCTCAGGGGCTTTGGGACACTTTCTTGGCTGAGTCTGCAGCCACCCCTGTCTCCCCAAAAGGGTAACATTTCACCTTGAGAAAAAATATGAGGGCTGTTTCTAAGGTGCACCCAACCTTGTTCCAGGAGACAAGTTCCTGTTTATAAAAGAGACAGGCGGGGTCTCACCTTCCTGGCTATGGCCAAGAAGGGAGCTGTTCCCTGGTGGCATAGGAGACAAGGATCCTACTCAGCTAGGCGACTCTGAGACTGTGGAGGGCCCACTTACTCCCCTTTTACCTGTCCCAGCACAGGCTCAGGAGGGCTGAACCGCACACGCTGCAAATGCAGAACACATCACCGCCTGAGCTGTTACTGGAGGCTTGTCACCTGCTTCAGGGACTTCCGCATGAGCTTCCAGCCTGCTGTTCTGCTGGAATCAACTACACAATACCGTTGCTCATCCCCTTCCAAAAACGGAGAGAAAGAGTGACCAGACCTCGGGGGTCCCGCGAAAACGTTGAGCCTGGCGATGCCCCAACTCCCCGCTCTCTTTGCCCGCAAACCCATTCCGGGCTGTCGTCCCGCGGTCTGCCCCAGCACAATCTACCGCCCACTCCACCCGAACGGAGACCCGGGACAATCCGCGCTCGGGCCCGGCACCTGCAGTGTTCTCGGGTTTGGAAGGGGCGTGAATGGTTCAAGGTCAGGGCTCCCCGTGTGGCCCGGGCGAGAGGCGCGCACAGGCGCTGCTCCAGGTCCCGCCACGAAGTGCGGCCCGGCTGTGGGCACACCAGCACGAGGCGGGGGGGTGGGGGGGGGTCCCAGCGGAGTCCGGGCCACCACTCACCATTTACAAAGACAGGCCGCGGCAGCGGCACCAGCAGCAGCAGCACCGAGAGCGGCAGCACGGAGAGCGCCAGCGCGGAGCGCATCGTGTCCTGGCCTCCGGCCGGGAGCAGGTGGCTGCGGGTGCGAGCGTCCGAACAGCGAGAGCGTGGGCGCCGCTCAGGGAGGCCTGGCTGTGGCTCCCGCGGCCGGGTGGTGACCCGGGGCTCCCGAGTTGCGCTCCAGCTGCCTCTCCTCGCCACCGCTGCGGCAGATCCGGACTGAGGCGCGGAGCCAGGCGGCGGAGCGGCGGGTGGCTGCGTCGCGGGCGGTGTCTGCGCGGCTGGGCCAGGCCGGCGGCTGCGGCGACTCTCGTCCCGTCCGCGCCGGCCCCCGTCCCCGCCCCCTCCTCCTCCCCTCTCCTCCTCCCCCCCTCCTCTGCCTACCCTCCCCCCTGCCCAGGAGCGCGCGGGCGGCTGCAGCGGGGCAGGCGGGGCGGGGCGGGCGCTGGGCCGGGAACAATGAGCAGAGGAGGAAACTCCGCCCGGGAGCGCCGCGGGCGGGGGAGCGCGGGCTGGCGGCGGGCTCCGGGCTAGCGGCCCCGGGGCGGGCTGGGTGGTGAACGTGTGTGCGCCGGGCGGCTGGGGGGCTCCTGACGCCGGACGGCTCCTCGCCCGCTAGTGAGCTCGCCCTGGCGCACGCGTGTCGCTCGCAGTGCTTCGACACCTCCAGGGCCCTCGCACGCCCACACCCGAAGCGCGGCGACCCCCCAGCCTAAGGATCTTTCGAGGCCTCAGGGCAGCAGAGCGCTGTGCTCCAACTCCCGAGAAGCAAGGCTCCCAGCTGCCAGGTGCAACTCACCTGCGGGCGGGCCCGCGTTCCGCACCACTTTGCGAGCAAGTCCATGCTGCCGAGTGTGCACTGAGCAATCCGGGCTAACTAGTTGCTTAATCTCTCCAAGTCTAGGTTCCTCACCGGTGAAATTGAGGCGATGGCAACCATAAAAAAAAAAAAAAAAGGACTTTTTGGGGGATCAATACGTGTCCATCTGTGTTCTCAAGGCTTTACCACTATTATTTCATTACTCTTAACAGCGGCCATGTTTTTAGCCTCATTTTGCAGACAGGGAATTGAGTCAAAAAGAGGTTAAGACATTTGCTCAAGATCCGATAAGTGATAAGTGCATACCCGCCTCTGAAAGTAGTTTGGAGAAATCCTTTGCACAGTGCCTGCTCAATAAGTATTAGCTCTTATTTTTATTATCAGTGTAGGAAAAAACAGCAATAAAGATTTAGGGCTGTGGGGTCAAATCGGATTTAGGCTCCTAATGCAGCTGTGCCCATCTAATTAGTAGCTAAGACCCTAAGCAAGTTACTCTTGGTACCTCAGGGTTTTTTGCATCTGTAATATACGGACACCATCACCCACCTCAGAGGCTTGCGATTAGATTTAATAGGGGACGAACCCTTAGCCCAGGGCCAGGAACAGAGAATGAAGCGGCCCGCAACTGATGAGAAGGTGAGAGAAATCTGCCTACTTGGGATGGGGGTGGGAGCTGTGTTCTAAAAACCGAG
Organism: Hyaena hyaena; assembly: GCF_003009895.1. Lineage (NCBI taxonomy): Eukaryota > Metazoa > Chordata > Mammalia > Carnivora > Hyaenidae > Hyaena > Hyaena hyaena. Next base: position 4,492,034 of record NW_024080640.1, read on the forward strand.
TTAACCCAGGGAAAAAAACAAAGAAGAGCCCCCTCGAGGTTTGTTGTTGTTTTGTGTTTTGCAGGAGCTGTCAGGGCCGTTGGTGATGCAGGTCCTGGAACCCCCTGCGGGGAAGGCGCATCCGCGGCGCCAGGCGGGGGAAGTGGGGTGAAGCGCACCGGAGGGGGAGGGGTGATTAACCCTGGAGGTTGGGCGGGGAGGGCGCAGGGGCAGCCGGGATTTAGCTCTCTAGACTCCTGGGCGGATAATCTGGAGTGTCTGTCAGATGGGTCTTGGAGGGAAGAGAGGGTGCCCAGTACTCAGTCCCGTTCTAGGGACCTTGGGCTCCACAAACCCTGCGTGTCGGCTGCGCGCAGGCGCTGGCGGGTTGGCACAGCGTCTTTGGAGCAGCGAAGGAAGCGCCGGAGCCGGGCTCAGCCTTGGGAACCGCTGACCGTGCTGTTTTCCTCGGGAAGTTTCTGCAGGATCGTTCTGACCCTGTTTTCCACGCTGCATATGGGAAAGACAGAGGGTGTTCCCTATAAATACCGTGGGATGTGTGTGACTATCTTTGGTGTATTTTAGTGTTCCCCTAATATCCATGTCAACAAAAGCTTGTTTCTTTGAGACCAAGCAGTACTCTTATAAAACTGGGAATTAAAATATCAGTGTTATATGTTCTCTGATTTAAACAGTGCTTCGTACTCAGGGAGTCAATTTCTCTAAAAAAAAAAAAAAACAGGAAAGGAACGTGTTAGTTTTGTACAGGGCGGATGTATATTTCAAAACGTGGGTCATTTTAAATTCCCACGGTTTGTAATCGGTCCCATTACCGGATTACCAAAAATTTTTAATGAGATCAGACATCTGGGTTTTGGAAGCGGGACCTGCTCTTTGTTCATGAAGATTCACTCAGCAAAATTAGAATGCTCTGGATCCCAGGCATCCAGGCATCCACGCCCTCCCAACACACACACCTTATGCACAATGGAACTTTCAGGAAGGAGGCCTGAGGCTGGCTCGGTTTAGGGGTCACCCATGGTCAGTGAGCAGATCTGTCCCCAGGTAACTGGCCTGTGTCCTTGGTCGTATTTAGCAGCGTGTTCCCACTCATAAGCTCTTGCTGGCCCAGATCACCTGAGCTTATAGTGGAAACTCAAAGCACTTTATACATGCTATTCCAGGGGCGCCTGGTTGGCTCAGTCGTTAAGCGTCCGACTTCGTCTCAGGTCATGATATCATGGTTTGTGTGCTGGCGCCCCGCTTCAGGCTCTGTGCTGACAGCTCAGAACCTGGAGCCTGCTTCAGATTCTGTATCTCCTTCTCTCTCTGCTCCTCCCCTGTTCATGCTGTGTCTCTCAGAAATAAATAAAAACATTATAAAAAAAATAAATGCTATTCCACAATCCTTCTGGGATTTATTACATTTTAGTTATATTCATGCATGAGTTAGCTCCCCTAAATTTTAAACTTCTTAATATGGGGGGTCTTTCTTACTCAACTTGTATGTTTTCAGACCATCCAAATCAGCATATCACATCACAGCTATACATGTAGAGACAGATATAGCTACTGGATGCAAACATGAACGCCAAGTAGGAGCTGTTACACAGGCACGAGGTTTAAAATGATTTTTCCTGTGGTTCCTGTCCAAGTCAGGGGACATGATTATGGGCTCTACATGCAGTTTGGTGATGTTCCTGCCCTGCTCTTAAGTGCAGGTTTGGTAAAGTCCTCTTCATCTTCATACTAAATGACTTCATTCTCCCATCACAACATCTCAGTTGAGGGTTGGGACAGAGCCTCGGCCACCACACCTGCCAACAAGACACAAATGCATACATTTATCCATCCTGCAGCCATAGCACCTGTTCATAAGCTGCACAGGATGCCCTTACCTTGGTTTTCTGACCCTGACCTCCAAGTTCTTTGGGGGCCCCAGAGTGGTGTTTCCTTCATCTTGGAACCTCAGTCCCCAGTACAGTGGTGCCTGACTCCAAGGTGTTCAAAACACAAAAGCTGAATAGATAAATAAGGGTTTGGACTTTACCTATGAGATTGGGCCTTATCTCCACCCAGTTGTATGATTCTGTGAATATCAGCTGAGGTTCAAGTTGGGCACCTCTCCCCAAAGTCATGCACTTAGGTGTGATTATCTGCTTGCTCTACCATGCGGAAGGTGCCACATTCTATGCAGTGCTGAACATGCACACATGGACAGCACAGCCCCTGCCCTCAGGCTGAAGTGCAGTAGGGGCTGCGGCAAGTGTTGTGAGCAGCCGCAAAGCACAGAGCAGGAGAGGCTCAGCCTGGTCTGGAGAGAGAGGTCAGGGAAGGCTCCTGAAGAGGGCACAGGGTTTCACTGGAGGAGTAAGACTCAAGAGGGAAAGAGCAAAAGACGTTTCAGGCAGGTAGAGTGAGTTGCTGAGAAAGGCAGGTATTTTGCCTGAAGCCGAATGCAGATGCGAGGCTGCAGGTGGTCACACACTGCACTTTGAGAAGCCAATGCATCTGTCCCTGTCCCCCAAGGGCCTGAGATCAGTACTGGTGGGAGGGAAGAGGAGGGACCAGATGCTACAGGTATTTAGGGGGCAGAATTTATAGGCATTAGCAACTCATTGGATGTAGAGGTGGTGCACGGTACAGGGTGTGTGTGATGTGTTGAGGGCATGAAGCCATGGAAGGTGCTCAGGGGTCCAGGTTTCCCACTTGGGTTACTGGGTAGATTATCTGAGTGCTGCGATTGAATGTCACTAACCAGGATACAGAAGATAAGACGAGAAGCAAGTTTGGGAGAAGAAAATGATGAGTCCGATTTTTAACATGTTGACTCTGAATACCCACGGGACACCCAAGAAGTTGTGTCTGTGACACTGAAGCACAGACTTGAGGAAAGGACTGGAAATAGAGATTGTGCTGACAGCTCAGAGCCTGGAGCCTGCTTTGGATTCTGTGTCTCCCTCTCTCTCTGCCCCGCCTCTGCTCGTGCTCTGTCTCTCACTGTTTGTCAATAATAAACGTTAAAAAAAAATTTTTTTTTTTAAATAAAGAAGAGCCATCAATGTGCCAGCGGCGATTGCAGCCATGCGCCTGTGATCCTTGGAATTCCCAAACACCTCAGATTCACAGAGAGCCTGGGGCCCAGGACATGTTAGATGCAAGTGGCCAACACCCTTGTCACATGGGAAGAAAAGACCAGGCAAGTCAGGCTGACCTGTCCCCACTCACACAGCTGGTAAACAGTGCTGGCTTCATGGGGAGCCTGGGTGGCTTAGTTGGTTGAGGGTCCGACTTTCACTTAGGTCATGATCTCGCGGTTCGTGGGTTCGAGCCCCACGTCGGGCTCTGTGCTGACTGCCAGCTCAGAGCCTGGAGCCTGTTTCAGAGTCTGTGACTCCCTCTCTCTCTGACCCTCCCCTGCTCACGCTGTCTCTCTCTCTCTCTCTCCTAGAAATAAATTTAATATATATATATATATTTAAAAAAAACAAAACAAAACAAAACAGTGCTGGCTTCAGAACCTGGTGCCTTCCTATCTAGATTACCCCCATTCATGCATCTGTGTTCCCCGCCCTTGGTCTCTCAACTCAAAAAGCCATAGGTCCCATGGCAGGAACAAAAGATGTGCCCTGGGGATGGAACCAGGGGAGGGAGATAGGAGTCAAGTCCTAATTAAATTGAAATAAAAGAGGCCTGATGCATTTGGCTGTCTTCATGACACACATGCCCCAACCTACCTTTCAATCTCCCGTCCTGCTTAGCCCCAGAGCGCCCCCTCATTCCTCTGACCCTGGGCAATAGAAACAAAATGCAGTCAGCTTCTTCCACCCTGGAGGCTGACCAGGGCCAGAATGTGCGCTTGAACGTGGAACTTTGCCTGCATCCTGGGCATGTGCCTAACACTTCACTTGCCTAAAGTGATTTCATCCTTATACAATCTGGAAAGGTAAGTATATTACCGTCACCCCATTTTGCAGGTGAGGAATCAGAAACCTTGTTTCCCTGGCATCCACCTGAAGACAGATGTATCTTCGGTACATGGGGGTCTTCTCTGGGTGTTGATGCGCATGTGTCTAATTTTCCTGGTGAGCCCTGAGCTCCTTGAGGAAAGGGCCGTGCTCTGTCCCTTGACTTTCGGCAGTCCCCAGCTCTGCATTTTTCACCCTCACCTCCTTCCTCCCCTATCTTACCTCTCCCTGCCACTGGAGTGTTGTCCTCAGAATCAGGTGTTCCATCCCTCAGCTGCTCAAACTGCTGTCTGCTTGCCTCTTGAACACATTCCTGAACACAGCATTCGAGGTTTCCAAGATCTGACCCCAACGAACCTTGCCACCTTCCCCCACTGAAAGGGAGTTAGATTCAACTATGACACTCATTTTCACTCTTTTTCTTAAGATTTAAGAACCCTCCCCTTTATTTTTTTAGCTTATTTATTTATTTTGAGAGAGAGAGGGAGTGTGTGTGAGCACAAGTGGGAGAGAGAGAATCTCAAGAGGACTCTACGCTGTCACCACTGAGCCCTACGTGGGGCTTATACTCACAAACCGCAAGATCATGACCTGAGCTGAATTGGAGCACTTAACCGACTGAGCCTCCCAGGCGCCCCCACTCATTTTCACTCTTTTGCTTTTGCTTCTCCTGTGCCTGGAATTTCTACCTGTCACAGGTTGGAAGGATCAGATGTTGTGCAGCCTATTCTGATCTGACCTCCACCTCTGAGATCATAATCTCCTCTGTGTTCCCATTGCCTTGGGTTAGCGCCCTGACTTACTGACTTCGAATGTTTTTTCATAGTTGTATACATATACAGCCCGCAAGTCCTTTCTCTGAGGGCAAGGTTCTCACTTTATTTATTTGTGTGTTCCATATTTAGCCTGGTGGAGTAGTGGGCATTTGATAACACAAACAATACAAAGAATACCTGGAGTTCGTTGATTCTTTCCACACATGCTAGCATGGGGCTCAGCGTTTTACACACGTAGCCTCGTTTCACTTTTTCTGATAAGGAAACTGAGGGGTTTATGGAAATTAAATACTTGGTCTATGATCACCCAGCTATTAAGTAGCGGAGTCAGGATTCCAACCTGGCAGCCCGCCTCTTAAAATCACACTAAAACTATACTTTTCAGAGAGTGAATAAATGCATGAATGAATAGTGATATTCATTATACTATAATTTCACCTGCTGTGTTTCTTAAATATGGTTAAGATGAGATGCCTACCCCAGGGGCAATCTAAAATGCACAACACAGATGAAGCAGGCTACTGGTGTTTTTTCTCAGCTCAAGAAATGATTGCTCACCCACACACCCCCGCCCACACTTGTCAAAACCCGTACTACTCTGGTTCCCCAAAGACATCCACCCAACTCAAAACATTGACATGGACTTACCTTCCAGTTTTCAGTCACCAAAACTTCATTATTCCCAGAGCAGTCGTCTGCTAGCCTCCCCACGTCAAACACAGCAAGAACTTTTCCCTGAATCACATCTCAGGGCCACTTGCCCCATCTGCAAAACTCAGAATTGCTACACCATTCCCCAATGTTTGAAACCACGGCGCCCCAACTCTTCCCTTCCACACTCCCAAGAGTCTTCCTCCGAACTGCGTTAGTCAACTGGTATGTCTAAGGGCTTTTATTCACTCTAACTGGTAGCTTGATTCACAAAACCCAGGTTTATCCAACCCCCATATGCCTTCTGCTTCTTGGCCTTAGGTTTCCAGGAAAGGTATGTCGCCCATGTGTCCTTCTTCATTGCTACAGAATGAGTAAAACCACCGCAAGGCCAGCCGGGACCCAAAGGGCCAGGGATGCAGACCCGTGAAGATAAACAAGCTGGCCCAGATATGGATGAACGACAGACACAGGACAGGGCTGGGATCGGCCCTGGAGGTTCCCATGACTTCATTAACCTCTGAAGCATTGTTCTTCCCCTGTCACCAGGGCTTGTTGATAACATTTACACACTCAGTGCACAGCTGGGGTTGTGTGATCTGCCTCTGTATGCAGCAGGGAGACTGTGCAGAGCCCACAGCTCAGAGACGGCAAGTCCACACAAAGGTGGCTGTGGGGACAGAAGACAAAACTGAACCTCCCCACTTTCCGCTTTGTACAGTCACAAACTCTTGTCGGGGAGGCCGCGTGGGAATTCCTGCGTGCTCAAATTGGAAGGTATCCTGACAATCATGTAGTGAAGAGGCTTGAATAAAACCCAACGTTCAGAGAGACTCAGAGCGTAAGGAGTTCTCCCCTGACTCCTTATAGCAGGGATGGTTGGTACATTTCTAGATTTTTTTTCTCTGCGTGTGTGCAGTTCTGGCCTTTACCACACTCAGAGCTCTATGAGACCACAGTCCTTTCCTCTGTGTTCACTTTTACCTCCCCAGAGGCTAGTACTGTGCCTGGCCACAGTGGGTGCTTGGTAAATACTAGATGGATACATGAATCCATCTCCAGAGACGATTTAAAAAGTTGTATTGCTATTCTTTGTTCTACCATCAACTTGCTTATGATGTCAGGAAAGTCTCCAAGTGTTTGTCTCCTGATCTGCTATCTGGGATAAAAAATATCTGCCCTAACTCCTTTTCAGAGATGATTCAAAACCTTGTGGGCAAGGGGCACTTGGCTGGCTCAGTCGATAGAACATGCAACTCTTGATCTCAGGGTTGAAAGTTCAAGTCCCATGTTCGGTACAGAGCTTATATTAAAAAAAAAACAAAAATTCGGGGAGGGGGCACCTCAGTGGTTCAGTCGGTTGAGCAGCCAGCTCTTGATTTTGGCTCAGGTCATGATCCCAGGGTTGTGGGATCAGGCCCTGCATCAGGCGCCACACTGAGTGTGGAGCCTGCTTAAGATTCTCTCTCTTTCTCCTTTTGTCCCTCCTCCCTGTTTGCACGTGCATGTGCTCTCTTTCTTTCTCTCTCTCTAATATATATATGTAATTTTTATATTTTATATTATATGTGATTTTATATATGTATATGTTTAAACACACACACATATATATTTCTGTCTCCAGAGATATAGAATTTTGGAAGCAAAAATTGTTGATGAGCTTTGAAACATGTAACACTCTGGGGCCCCTGGCTGGCTCAGTTAGTAGAGCCTGAGACTCTTGGTCTCAGGACTGTGGGTTCAAGCCCCACCTTGGGTGTAGAGATCACTTAATCTTAAATCTTAAGGGGCGCCTGGGTGGCTCAGTTGGTTAAGCATCTGATTCTTGTTTTCGGCTCAGGTCATGATCTGGCAGTTGGTGAGTTCGAGCCCCAAATCAGGCTCTGTGCTGACAACTTGGAGCATGCTTGGGTTCCCTCTCTCTCTTGCTCGCTCGCTCGCTAGCTCTCTCTCACTCTCTGCCCCTCCCCTGCTCTCAGTCTCTCAAAATCGATAAATATACTTTTTTCAAAGTCTTAAAAAAAAGAAAAATATAACCCTCTTTGTAGTTATGTCCCCCCTCCCTTCTTAACTGAGTTATTTTCTCAGTCTCTCCTAGCCTTCGCACAGGTTGGTATCTAATACTGGCCACGGCAAATGGTTTTAACCCCAGGAATGAACACTCCACATTATCTCATGAAGCGCCTGAAGACTGTGCCTTTTTTTAAACTTCCAAATCTTGGGGGACCATTTATGGACACCTTCTCTGTGCTGCTTTTTGAGAATCTCTGTAACTGCCTCCAGAGGTAGTGAGGGATACAGGAGCACATGAGGGTCAAGAGCTAAGGCGCCCTGTATCTAGTCCATTCTGAACGAGGCAGACTCCTGCCCTACCCCCCTACAGACATACTGGAGAGGGAATCTCTCAGTCCCTCTGCCCCTCAGGGAGGATCCGGCAGTTCCTTGTCCCCAGGGTTCTTGCCTCCGACTCCATCAGGAACGCAAGCCTCCTTGGTAAAACTGTTCAGACTCTGAGCCTAAGTTTAGTGAGAAAGTGTCCCTGGGGACCACCCCTCACAAGGAACACCCCCCTTCCCCTTATGATGACTCAAAAGGCCTTTTTAAGAGCAACCCCCACATACAGGGTCAGAAGCCTGGGCTGCTGGGGCACCTGGGTGGCTCAGCTGGTGAAGACTCCGAATCTTGACCTAAGCTCGGGTCATGATCTTGAGGTTCCTGGCATCAAGCCCTGTGATGGGGTCTGTGCTGGTAATGCACAGCCTGCTTGGAATTTTGTGCCTTCCTCTCTGCCCCTCACGCATGCACACAAAGGCACGCTCCCTCTCTTTCAAAATAAATAAACTTAAAACAAATTTAAATCTTTAAAAAAAAAAAAAGAAGACAGGATTACCTCTTTAACCTTTGTGTGCTCATCTGTTGCTGTGTGAGCACACTTCGCTCCTCGGTGCCCCCGCTTTCTGCCCCATACCCCACATCCCCACACCCCAGGCTCAGCCCCCATATTTGCCTCCAGTGGCCTGTCAAGAGTTTTTTCCTCCAGTTTTGAAACCAAAATCACCAAGGCAGCAAAATGTCACTTGAGAACTGAAGTGCACTGATCGCAAGGGGACTCCTTGGGCCACGGAAAGTCAGCGAGCCCGGACCTGCCCAGATTTCTCACCCAGGACTCAGTCCTTAAAGATGTTTTCTTCTTCATGCATCAAGCGAATAATCATAGCTAACTAAGGTTTGCTGAGCACTTATTTTGTGCCAGGCCTTGTGTGAAGTGCTTTGTAAGCATTGTCTTATTTCATTTTCGCTGCAAACCTGTGAGGAAGGAATTGGTGGTTTCCTATCTTATAGATAAGCAGACAAACTCAGTAACTTGCCCAGAGGCGGACAACCGGTTAGGGACAGCTGGCTGCGCATGCTCAGAACCTTTGTGCCATTGCTGTTCAGAAGCAATGCACCTCGGACTGAAAACCTTTTCCACTCTTCTTCAAGGTTCAGCTTGCAAACATCCTTCCGCAAGCCTGAACTGAGCTGTTCCTCTCTGTGGCACTTTATTCATCACAGCCTTGGAGCTCTTGCCTTACCACGATCAATGAGGGCGCCTGAGGGGCACCTGGCCGGCTCAGTCGGAAGAGTGTGTAACTTGTGATCTCAGGGTCATGAGTTTGGGCCCAGGTTTGGGTGCAGAGATTACTAAAAAAATAAATCAACAAACTTAAAAAAAAAATGGTGGCACCTGAGCCTGTTCCCCCTTCCCCTGCCCTTGCTTTAGAGGGAGGGTGTTGCCTCATACCCATCACTGGGTCCCGCAGCTCCTTGAGAAGCTCCACCAACGCTTTCTGCTAGAAAAAAGGTAAACAATTGGGTGTTATATGGAAACCAACTTGACAATAAACTATTTGTAAAAAAAGAAAAGAAAAAAGGTAAACACTGGTGGATTCTGGCACAAGCAATTCTGAGGACCAGGGAGAACATCGTGCTAAGTTGGGGTCCTGGAGGAGAGGGTTCCCCTCCTTGCAGACAACCAACTCTTCCTCTCTTTTGTGCTCTTCCCCAGAGATCTGATACATGTGCCAGAAAAAATAACCTTTGAGCTATAAAATATTGCACATATATGTGTATATAGGACATATATATCAGCTATACAAATATATTAGCTATATGTATTATAGCTAAAATATGTAACATATGTAAAACATGCATTTTATGAATTGATTTTGGCTGGGATATCCAGAAATATAATAGGCCATCAATTAAAATCCAACATTTAATAAGCTTACTATGGGGGCTCCTGGGTGGCTCAGTCGGTTGAGTGCTCGACTTCGGCTCAGGTCATGATCTTGGGGTTCGTGGGTTCGGGCCCCACATCGGGCTCTGTGCTGAGAGCTAGCTCAGAGACTGGAGGCTGTTTTGAATTCTGTGTCTCCCTCTCTCTCTGACCCTCCCCTGCTCACCCTCTCTCTCTCTCTTTCTCTCTCAGAAATAAAGAAAACATTAAAAATTTTTAAAAAAATAAAAGCTCACTATGTACACAGGCTTTTTTAGAAACTGGACCCCAAGATGAATATAACAGAAAACTTAAACCCTGTCTGCAAACAGCTCCCACTTAGGACCGGCTGAAGACCTGTCCTATTTCAGTTAATTCAATCTACACTCAGGAGTGGGCTGGGCAAGGAGTGAGGACCAGGGAGGTAAGTAGAGGAGGTGGGGTGGCATTAAGTTTTAAAGAAAAATTAACCCGCTTTCCTCTACTTTGTGTCTCTGGAAACTCACCATGAAGTGAGTCATCGTAAAGTAGATCATATTTTCTTCATAAAAATAATGAGGCAGTTGGAGGTCACAGCCTAAGTAAGGCCTTGGCATCTAAAACCGCAGATATGACTAGAAATGTCATAGAAGCAAGGAACGATAAACCTTTATAATCACTTAAAATAATAAAATTATATTCCAAAGCGTTTTACAAATGTACATAAATGTACCAATCATATTGATTACACAAAGGGCCCCAATCAGCCATAAAATGTACACATGGCACATAAAAAGTATGGCACTTCTGCCTTGTAAATCTTCCCAAGACTGATACATTCCTTATGATAAGCATTAATTTAAAGATTAATTAACAATAATTCTCCCTGCCCTTCATAGACATTAGAAAGGCTTTTGAGAATAATTTGAAGATCTTTTGAGATAATGATGAGGAGGTATTTTTGATATAATAATTCAATAAATTCTGAGATACCTTTTAGGCATCCAGAGCTCATTAAAAACTTATCCAAGAAAGTTTGAACCAGTGCCTAATTGTTCCCTCAGTAAATTTTCTTTGATGGAAACAGAGATGGTCAAAATCATCCCTTTGATCTTAACACTGCCCTCAAAATGGCAGATGCTCATTCAGAAGGCAAAAATGTTGAGCACAAACATTGTGTGGAACTTGCTTGGGATTCTCTCTCTCTTTCTCTCTCTCTCTTCCTCTCTCTACCCCTCTCCTGCTCACACACTCTCTGTCTCTCTCAAATAAATAAATAAACTTTAAAGAAAGGAAAAAAAATGTGGTCAACGCATAGTGGGCTAGACAGTTGTGAACATAGTACCCACAGCAGCTGCCTATTTGAATGTTTATTAGGTACCACGCCAGGGTACCGTTAGCTCATCTGTCTTCTCACTGGGAGGAAGGCACTCCTTTGCATGCATTTCAGAGAGGAGGACACAGGTTACGTTTACCCAGGTGTTATGGATTGGATTGTGTCTACACAAAAAATACGTTGAAGTGGGGGCGCCTGGGTGGCTCAGTTGGTTGGGCGTCCGACGTCGGTGCAGGTCGTGATCTCACAGTTCGTGGGTTCAAGCCCCGCGTCGGGCTTTGTGCTGACAGCTAGCTCAGAGCCTGGAGCCTGTTTCAGATTCTGGGTTTCCCTCTCTCTCTGACCCTCCCTTGCTCATGCTGTCTCTCTCTCGCAGAAATAAATAAAATGTTGAAAAATTTTTAAAAAGTTGAAGTCCTTAACCCTCAGCATCTGAGAACGCAAACTTATTTGGAAATAGGGTCATTACAGATGTAATCAGATAAATTAAAAGGAGTTCAAATTGGAGTGTGATTGGCCCTCAATCTCATTAGCCTGGTGTCTTTCTAAGAGGAGAGAGACACAAAGAGCAGAAGGCTGAGTGAAGACCGACACAGTGGGGGAAGACGGCGGCCGTAGGAAGAGAGAGGCAGGGATCGGAGCAACGTGTCACAGATCACCACTGTCACCAGTAGACAGGCATGAAGCAGCTCCCCGCAGCCCCAAGATAAAAAATCAACATTACCAGCACCCTGATGTCAGACCTGTGGCCTCCAGAACTGTGCGACAGTACAGGGAGGAGTAGCCACCCCTGCCTGAGGACAGGCATCTGGGAAGGCTTCTCAGAGGAGTGGACCTTTGAGCCAGATCTCAGTGGTTAAGCAGGAGTTTGGCAGGGCGGGAGGCTAGCGGCGGAAGGTCAAGCTGGGCAGAAGCATCCTTGTGCAGAGGCAGAAATGACGGCGTGCGAGGGTGCTGGGGAGGTGACAGCAGGTCGGTGTTGCTGGTGAAGGTGGTGGCAGGTTTGCCCTTAAAAAGAACTCCTCAAAAGTGAGGATCGAATCTGCATTTCTTTTCTTCCCCGTCTGTTACCTCCTTGCTTTAGTCCGAGGGCCTGCTTCAGCCCCGCTGGCCATCCTAGGCTCGCTCTTCTTTTTTTTTTTTTTTTTAAATGTTTTATTTATTTCTAGGAGAGAGAGAGACAGAGTGAGCAGGGGAGGGTCAGAGAGAGAGAGGGAGTCACAGACTGAAACAGGCTCCAGGCTCCGAGCTGGCAGTCAGCACAGAGCCCCACGTGGGGCTCGAACCCACAAACGCGAGATCATGACCTAAGCGAAAGTCGGACGCTTAACCGACTAAGCCACCCAGGTGCCCCCTAGGCTCACTCTTCTGACCTCAGAGCCCCTGCCCTCACCTTCCCTGTGGTTGACCCCTCTGGCCCTTGGGCCTGGCCTCAGAGGCACCTACCCTCTGCCTCCAGGAAGGCTTTCTCCTAATCAGTCACCATGCTCCGTGATTATCAGTCACGACACTTTTCAGGACACTTTTCAATAACGGAAACCATCTGATTACCATGTGTATACTCTGTGTTATCTGCACCTTAAACGTAAGCTCCGCCACGTAAGCAGGGACCTGATCTAGCTTGTCTCCAGAATTGAGGGCCAGGTCTGGGAGTTAGGGATATCTTCCATAAAGATTTGTCAAATGAACCTAGGAAGAGCTTTCTAGCGGTGAAAGCAATTTAAAAAATAAAATGGGGGGGTGGGGCGTGCCTGGGTGGTCCAGTCCGTTAAGTGTCTGACTCTTGGTTTTGGCTCAGGTCATGATCTCCCGGTTCATGGGAGAGGCCCTGTGTCAGGCTTTGCGCTGATAGCAGTGAGCCTGCCTGGGGCTCTCTTTCTCCCTCTCTCTGCCTCTCTTCCCATAAATAAATAAATTTTAAGATAAAAACAAAAATAAAAATAAAAGAGGGCCTATCACTAAAGTGCTTCTTTTTTATTTTTTTAATGTTTATTTATTTTTGAGAGAGAGAGAGAGTGCACACGCCAGGGGAGGGGCAGAGAGAGAGGAAAAGACAGAATCCTAAGCAGGCTCCAGGTTCTGAGCTGTCAGCACAGAACCCGATGTGGGGGCTCAAATTCATGGACCATGAGATCATGACCTGAGCCGAAGTCAGATGCTTAAACAACTGAGCCACCTAGGTGCCCCACTAAAGTGCTTCTTCAACAGAAGCACTACAAGTGGACCTCGGGGCATGGAAGGTCTTTAGACTAAAACCCCTGGACCCTGAGCATAGCTCCATGAAGAGCAGGGCCTGACATGAGGGCAGACGCTGTCTCCACTGGGACTTGGGCCTATTAGAGGGAGGCCTTTGCCTGTGTGAGAGTCGAGGAGCCTCCTGACAGGGAACTCAGCCTAAGGAACGAGAGAATCTTGCACATTGTTTAGGTTCTGGAACAACAGGCCGAGGTCAGGAAGGAGATTCAGTTCTAGGCCAGCAAGTGTCTGTTCCCAAGGCTGTGCTGTGGGCCAGCTCCCCTACAGAAGGGGCTTAATCACAAAGAAAGCAAAGGAAAAAGAGCCTCTTGGGTAACATCTCCGCTGGGCACCGAGAGGGCATGGGGGCTCTGGTGGCCAGGAGCTCCATCAAAGCCGGAGTGTCCTCGCCTGCGGCAGCATTGACAGCAGAGAGGAGCCCAAAGGTTGTGCCCCAGTGTGGGCATGGCCTGCCCAGAATATGGGGTCCTCTTGCTTTAACTAGCACAGAGGTGCCATCTGGACCTGGAACCATACCGGGAGGGCAAGATGTTGGTGGCAGACTGGACAGCTGCGACATTACATGGAATACCCCCAGGTCACAGGCTGGGAGTTCGGGAGGGCAGGGCTGGGCAGCAGGGAGCCAGGAAAATACTGTCTGGGTCATGGCTGTGGTTACCCCTGAACTGGTGTCTGTGAAACACAGAAGCTTATGTCCCTCAGATCAGTGAACAGTCCTTCCTCCGACTCAAGGGTCCCAGGCGCTTCCGGAAACTTCCTGCTATGCGGTCAGACACTTCACATGGCAGTGGGGAGCCGGGAAGATAATCGATGGCACCAGAGTTGCAACAGATTTGTCACCAACTTGTCCGTTCCTTCTGGCAGCCCCCACGGGAGGAGAGTGAATCTCTACCTTCAAGGAGCCTGGGGTCTATTTTGAGAGGTAACACACACACACACACACGCACGCACACACACACACACACATGCATGCGCACACCCAAGCCAGATCTGCATACATCTGCATTGACAGGGGGTGCGAGCGAGGGGAAATGCTTTAATCGGTGACTAAGCTCAGGGCACAAAAATCTTAACCTTCTTGTGCACAGAGAGGTGTGACATTAAAAGGTGCTTTTGGAGAGGAGCTAACAGTTATAGGGATCTGGACATCGGTGCCTGAATAGTGGCCCACACTATCCACAGCCTGGTGGGACCAGAGTGGCAGGGACGGGGCGGTGGTGTGTGGAGGGACACGGCAGACTGACCCATGAGGACATGCGTCACGGGTGTCTTGTTTTTCATCATTGAATCTCCGGAGCCTGCCTCGGTGCCCAGAGCATAGTAGGTGTTCAACAAATCTCTGTGAAACAAATGAAAACAACAAGTCGCTGGGATAATATAGCTTGTGTCTTGTGGTGAGAACATCTCGTAGTCTGCCCACTTGCTGCCGTGGGTGTGTTATTGTTACCAGTGCTATCAGTCATATCGTTCTGAGTTTAGTTTTCCCCAGGACCAGGAGAGCTCCAGGTGGAGACCAAGTCTCCTGACCCTCTGACCCCTGACCCTCTGACCCCTGGCCTCAGGTACTTCCCATTCCATGCTGATGGCAAGCAAGTGAGCCGAATCTGCCAGAACTGCCCTCACTCTAGAAAGGGAGTCCCAGTCTCACTTCAAACGCCCTGTGCTTGCTCCCTCCTCCTTTCCCTGTCTCCTCAAAGACAACTGTCTTTACCTTCTTGAAAGAAGGGGAGCGCCCAACGCTACCCCTCACCCTCCCTACTTCCCCTGCAGTCCCCCCCACCCCCCAGCTGAGATTGCTGGATACGTTGTGAAAAGTCCTGGGCTCTCAAATTATTCTGGAAAACAATGCAGCAGTACCTGGTCTCAGTTAATTTCATGGGTGCCGGCAATACCATCTCAGGGTTGCGCAGTGAGTGAAACACACCATGCAGAAGTTATTCTTGAATTCTGAAGTCTACACAAATGTTCTTATTATCATCTTTTGAGCTCAGCCTCTCTGGAATGTCTGTGTGGCTTCCAAATCTCTGAGAAAGGGAGGGAATCTATTCATGCTCATTTCTTTCCTGTGGGGGACAGGTGGGGAGTGCCGTGGGGCTTTCCTTCTGTGCGAGGAGGAGGAAAGAGGTGATGAGAAAGGGAGGGGACACCCGTTTTTTTTTTTTTTCCCATTTATTGATCTTTGAGAGGGGGAGAGGGGCAGAGAGGCAGAGAGACAGGGGGACAAAGCAGAAGCAGTCTCCGTGCTGAGATCAGACAGCCCAGCATGGGGCTTAAACTCACGAACTGTGAGCTCATGACCTGAGCTGAAGCTGGATGCTTGATCAGCTGAGCTAGCCAGGTGCCACCACAACCCCGCCCCCCACCCCCGCCCCCACACACGTTTCATAGGGAACAGGAAGAGGATCAGGAGTTTGCCAGACAAGCATGGAGGCCTGACCAGTTTGCCTCCTGCACCTTAGCTCAGAAATAAACTTGGGTGAGGGAGACTTTAATTCTAGGTGGATTTTGAGTACAAGGTGAAGATATCAGTTCAACAATGATTTATTAAATTTCTACTGTTCTCTGAAAGCACCATAAGAATATATGAAAAAAGTACAATAGACTCTCATGTTTCTGACTACTCATCCCTCTGGAATAGAGTCAAGAACTGGGAAGGAAAAAAGGTCATTGATTAGTCAGAAATACACTGGGAAGTACACACGTTTGTATATTTACTCTGGGCCTATTAACTTTTAATTTGCACATAGCTCTAGCAGACTTATTTTATTTACATATGTATTCATTCATTATTTTTATTTTAATTAATAGCTTGTGGCTATGCCTTTTTATTTTTTAATTAAAATTTTTTAAATGTTTATTTTTGAGTGACAGAGACAGAATATGAATACGAGTGGGGGAGGGGCAGAAAGAGAGGGAGACACAGAATCTGAAGCAGCCTCCAGGCTGGGACTCAAACTCAACGAACCATGAGATCATGACCTGAGCTGAAGTCAGATGTTTAACTGACTGAGCCACCCAGGTGCCCCACCTTTTTATTTTCTTTTCAGATTTTATTTTTTTAAGTAATGTGTCCACCCAACATGGGGCTGCAGCCCATAACCTGGAGATCAAGAGTCCCAGGCTCGACTGAGCCAGCCAGGCGCCCCAGTTGTAACAGATTTAGAAGTTACAAACTTGAAAGAGAGTTGCTACTATGGATGGGTCTATAAACAGTGGTCTAAAATTAGCCTAAAAACAAGGTAGGAGAGAAGGAAATGTAGCAAAAATGGTTTTGAAAGTCAGAGTCAGCTGCCCATGCAGCGTGTGGGGCAAATGGCCTTCTATATACCTCAATAACTCTTCTGTTGACATCATTGTATGACCGCATGGTCCACAGGCCACACTCTGAAAGCCCGAGAGGGGAAGAAACTTGTTCAAGGTTGCATAGCCAGCCAGGCAGATTGAGTGGTACCCAGGTCTCCTGGTCCGACCTGGCCCAGGGTTCTTTCCACTGCTTGCGTAGGCACCCTGAGATCCTAAGTTCCCAAGAAAACCTCAATTTCTGTTCTAGGTCTTCTATCTGAGACATCAGGAATGTGTGCAACTACTTTTAGAATTCCCTCATAAATGATGATAATGAAGGCGCGCCTGGGTGGCTTAGTCGGTTAAGCGTCCGACTTTCGCTTAGGTCATGATCTCGCGGTTCGTGGGTTCGAGCCCCGCACCGGCCTCTGTGCTGACTGCCAGCTCGGAGCCTGGTGCCTGTTTCAGTCTGTGACTCCCTCTCTCTCTCTGACTCTCCCCTGCTCACGCTGTCTCTCTCTCTCCTAGAAATAAATAAAAAAATATTTAAAAAAAATAAATAAAATAAATGATGATAATGAAGAAAAAAAAGATTGGGAATCTCACAGAGGTCCTGGGTGCCCTGTGGCCCCCGAACACACCCATCAGCTGTCTGGAAGCACCCTGAGGAAGCAGACAGCCAGCAAAGGTTTTGCTCTGGGAGAAAGGAAGGGTCCCTTCCTCCTAGGAGCCCATGCTGACTTTGAGGGTCAGACTAGGCTACCGAGAACCAGAAGACAGTGTCAACCAGAGTGCTGACGGCAGGGCAGGCTTGTGACCCCCCTGAAATGCGCCAGGGGAGTGTGCGGAACATCTCATCAGGTATATAAATACCGGACAGGCTTATTATTGGGTGTATACGACCACATTATTTTAATTCAGCGATCCTGTCCCCGCTGGTGGGCACCCTGCCAGTCTGCATTCCCACATCCTGCTGCCGACTCTGGGCCCACCCGTTTCTATATTGAGGAGCTCCTCTCCATAAATAAAGAACGGGAGTCAGGCACGAAAGAAAGGCCATTTGGAGCGCTGGGAAGGCTGTCACATGGCCCAACAAAGGGCAGGAAGTGTCGGGCGGTGGCCCTGTGTCGGTCCCCAGACCCAGCTCACCTGGCTGGGCTGTAGGGTCTTTGTGCAACAAATGTCAGGCCCAAGTCCTGAACTTCCTGCCATTTGTCAGGCTGTGCCGTGACCCAGAGTTCACCACAACGCTTGCTGCTCCCAACAATACACACATACATCCTTTGGAAAAATTCTCTCTCTTTCTCCTGTCCAGGCACTGATGGCTTTTTATGGAAGGGGCCTGGTGGGGGGAGGGGGGTTGTCCAGGGCTGAGCCATGGAAAGTTTCGGTTGTATTTCTCTCCTGAAGAAGCCTGGCTCAGGCACAGCAGGGAGATGGCAGAATCCCAGGGCAGGGAGGACAGAAAGATGCTCTGAGGTCCCATGCCGGCTCTGCTCCTTACTGGCTCAGAGCTGTGAGGCCAATGTGGGGGAGGGGCGTCTGCTTCTGTGACCCATGTGCTTTCTGCTCCGGAACAAGACTCCAGAGTCTCTGTCCCACCTGCCTGCCTCAGGACCCCAGGACTTCTCTGCCCCAGGGTAGGCTGCAGTCGGTGTCAAGAATACCTACGTGCCTACAGAGGCGAGCTTCTGGAGCAAAACATCAGGCCGTGTGTCTGAAACAGAGGTTAGAGGATTGGAAGCCACGTCCTGGCTCCCAGCTGCATCCTGTGTGAGGAGACTCGGGTCCCCTCTCCGGGCAACACCTGAAGACGTTAGTCACCCACTCTGCCCGCTCGGGCTGTGCTCAGCTGGGGAGGGGCTGCACATAGTGGCTCCCAGAGACCGGGATGAACACTGGTCAAGTGGCCGCCTGTCTCCTGTGAACTGAAGACAGAGACACGTGATCTATTCTTCGGCTTGCTCAATGTATTCCCTTGAAAGGACTGTCCTTTCGTTCTGAGATTATGTTCTGAAATGAGGAAAGAGAAAAACGAGAATTTTCTCATGCTGCTAAGCTTTTAAGTTTTAAGGGCTGTCCTTTATGCTGGCATTTTCTTCTTTCTTCCTAAGGTTACTTTCTTAGTGTTAGACTGTGCTTTTGTTTATGACATCCCAATAATTTAAAGGTGTGTTTATTTGGTGCCCCTGGCTGGCTCAATCAGGAGAACAGGGGGCCTTTGATCTCTGAGTTGGAGCCCCATGTTGGGTGTGGAGATTACGGAAAGAAAGAAAGAAAGAAAGAAAGAAAGAAGCAAACTTTAATAAATTAAATAAAAGTGTTTTTGTTGGATTGAACAAAAAGTTGACAATTTTATGCCAGCCCTCCAAACAATAAACAAAAACCCAACAGCCACCAACACCTGCAGCTTACAAAGGAACCCCCCGATGTGAGGTGCACAGAAGAGGGAGACTGCGCTGCCTCCCTCAAGGAGCTATGACTTGGTGGAGGGCCACAGACCTGCAAAGGTGACACATTAGAAGATCTCCAGGGACTCTGGGCCAAAGTGTGAGGCCAAAGTTACCGGTGCTAGTGGAGCTCAGAAGGGAGGCTGGCCAGAGAGAGTCTTTTCCATAGCAAGTGCTCAAGTAACAGTGGCTGAGCAAACGAATGACTGGAAAGCATCGAAGAAGACTTAAGAAAATTGGGACTTGGGGGGAACCTGGGTGGTTCAGTCAGCTGAGCATCGGATTCTTGATTTCAGCTCAGGTCATGATTTCACAGGTTCGTGGGATTGAGCCCCGCATTGGGCTCTGCCCTGACAGTGCAGAGCCTGCTTGGGATTCTCTCCCTCCCTCTCTCTCTCTCAAAATAAATAAACTTAAAAAAAAAAAAGAAAGAAAATTGGGACACTGATTCGGAGGAAGTCTTGGTGAGGGGGCCAAGATAATGAAAGGTGCTGCCGGTCAGCCTGTCACCTCAGGCACAGAGGGTGAAAGAACATGCTTGTATGGGGGCTGACTGAAGCAGAGACAATTCTTATCATAGTAGTTGGCTATGATGTTAAATAAGTGGAGATGTGGGATCCTGGGTGGCTCAGTCGGTTAAGCGTCCGACATTGGCTCAGGTCATGATCTTGCAGTTTGTGGGTTCGAGCCCCACGTCGGGCTCTGTGCAGACAGCTCGGAGCCTGCAGCCTGCTTCAGATTCTGTGTCTCCCCCTCCCTCTGATCCTCCCCTTCTCATGCTCTGTCTCTCTCTGTCTCTCGTTAATAAATAAACGTTAAAATTTTTTTTAGAAAATAAAAATAAGTAAATGGAGATGTGCCTTGAGAGCCAGACAAATGTGTCTGGACTCGATGAAGCCATTAATGGGGGAGCCATGGCAAGTTCTGGGGCAGGACAGGGCCAGGGTGAAATGCTAGATGAAGGCTATTACTCTGACAGCTGGTGTGTGGGATGCTGGGAATGGGGGGGGCAGCCAGAGGACTCCAACCCTGGAAGGGCCGGGGGTGGGGTGTGGGCAGGAGGGCTGCTGAGGGGCACTGCCAGCGTGGCAGGAAGATGAGGGAGATATCCATTCAGGCGTCTAGGAAAGTTTTGACATGCCTGAACAGACGGAAATGTGGGAGCAGTAAGAGGTCTGGGATGAGGCCAATGAGCTTGGCCACGGGTTTGCCAGCTTTGGGATGGCCAGGCGGGCGACTTTAAGTGTCCAGCCGCCCAGTGCTGCAGTGAGAGAGCTGGGGAAGGGCCCGGGGCCACCTCGCCGAGGGACGGGACAACAGAGGCCACCTGGCCCTCCTGTGGCTGTGGCTGTGCCCCCACGGGAGTGGGGGTGCCGGCCCTTCGCAGGAAGGTCTCCAGCTTGGCTCAGTAATGTGTGGAATTCGGGCCTGGACTGAAGGAGTTGAAAGCTGCCAGTAAGGGACTCGGGCTGGGAGGGGGCCTCGGGCAGGCCCGCTCTGCTGCTTAGATAACCTGGAGCTATTTCAGGAAGAGAAGCCTAAGAAGATAAACAGGCCAGTGGCCAGCAGATTGACAGATAACCTGTGCTTACCCGAGGAAAGGCAGAGGGCCCTCTGGGGACAGGGTCCTCGGAGACAGGAAGGTGCCAGAGTGCATCAAGGGGGGGAGGTCTGGGGCTGCACCTGGGGAGGGACATCTCATCACCCCTGCCCTGTCACTCTCTGGGGGGAAGGCAGGAGCCCCTGTGATTCTGATGGGAAATGGAGACGGGAAGTTCCCTCAAGTCCAGGAGCTGCAGACCTTATTTGGGGTCCGAGTGTCCCAAAACAGCCCAGGGTCGCAAGCTCTTTATGTTTCACTCTTTCAGGTTGTCCGGGAATCAGTTGTCTGCCTGCATTTACTAGAGGGAGGCACGGCCCCAGTGTGGTGCAGTGCGTGCCTGCATTCGCATGTGGCGCAGTGGGGTGGGCTGGTGGCTGTAGGAGTTGAGTGTGTATGATGTGTGGGTGTAATGTGTGTGGGGGTGTGTGTGGGATGGTATGGGTGTGCAGTATGTGTGGTGTAGATATGTGTATGTGCAGTATGTACGTGTGGGGTGTGGGTGTGCATGGGTGCGGTGTGTGCGCATGTGTAGTGTGTGTGTATTGTACATGTGTGGTGTGTGTGTGCAGTGGGTGTAGAGTTTGTAAGTAAAGTATATTGTGTGGTGTGTGTGTGTGTGGTATGTATATGTGGAGTGTGTTTGCAGTGTGTGTGTGAGGGTGTGTATGTGTAGTGTGCGTGTGTGGGTACAGTATGTGTGTATAGTCCATGTGTGCGGTGGGTGGGGTATGTGTGTACAGTGGGTGTGAGGGTAGTGGGTACAGTATACAATATGTGGCGTGTGTGTGTAGAATGTGTATACGGTACGTGTGCGGTATGTGTGTGGCGGTACGTCTACGTGTGTGTATGGGTGAGAGGCACGTGTGTACAGTGGGTGTGAGGGTTGTGGGTACAGTATAATGTGGCGCGCGTGTGTAGAATGTGTGGTATGTGTGGGTGGTATGTGTGCGTGTGTGTACAGGTGAGCAGCACGCGTGTGCAGTGCCTGCCAGCGGGGGGTGGGGGAGGGGACGGCGCCCATGCTCCAGGCCTGACTGCAGCGCAGTAACTGGGAGGCTCCTGGCTCAGCTCCCACCCTCAGCCCCTCGGAAACAGCGGTGGCAGCGGCGGCCCTCGGTTACATGCTCTGAAGCGCGAAACCCTCCCGAGAACCTTCAGGATTCAGTTCCTCAGGCAGCCGCCGTGCCCACCTTGCCCTCCCGGGGACCTCCTCGTCTATGTGCTTTCCTGTCTCTGGGCCCCCGTTGACGCCATTTCCTCTCCGTGGAAGGCCCTGCCCATCCTCTCCACCTCAAAAAGCATCTTTGTCCTTGAAGCCTCGGCTCTGAGACGCTGGACAGTGACACCTTCGTGGGCGCTTTCCTGGTTCGGGCCCGCTGCGCTCCGCCAGCTCCCAACTCAGAGCTTCCTGTAAAACAGGCTTATGGCAGTGGGCGGGGCTGTGGCCTGCGCTGACACCCCCGCCCCGAACCACCACCGCAGGGGCGAGGCTGGGGAGCCGGCTGGGCACTGGCCCCCTGGGCTCCTGTCCGGGCCTCCGGGCTAGGCTTCGCTCCATCCACACGGGCCTCACCGCAGCGCGTTTTCTCGTGGACGTCTTTACAGGACCTCACACCGGGTTCTGCACCTCGGTTCCTGCCTGTCCCGCTGGCAGCGCCATCCCATCAGGACCCAGGCTTAAAAACTGGACCCCCTGGGGCACCTGGGTGGCTCAGTCGGTTAAGCGCCTGACTTCGGCTCAGGTCATGATCTTGCGGTTGGCGGGTTCCAGCACCATATTGAGCTCTGTGCTGACAGCCCAGAGCCTGGAGCCTGCTTCGGATTCTGTGTCTCCCTCTCTCTCCCTGCTCCTCCCCAGATCATTCTCTCTCTGTCTCTCAGAAACAAACATTTAAAAAATAATTTAAAATTTTAAAAAAATTTTTTAAATTTATTTCTGAGAGAGAGAGAGAGAGAGAGACAGCGTGAGCAGGGGAGGGTCAGAGAGAGAGGGAGACACAGAATCTGAAGCAGGCTCCAGGCTCTGAGCTGTCAGCACAGAGCCTGACTCTGGACTCAAACCCACAACCGCGAGACCATGACCTGAGTGGAAGATGGATGCTCAACCGACTGAGCCACCCAGGTGCCCCTAAAAAATAATTTTAGAAAAGCGAACAAACTGGGCCTCCTTCCACTGCCCTGAATGTGTATGTGTACATTAGAGTGTGTGTGTGTGTGTGTGTGTGTGTGTGTGTGTGTGAGAGAGAGAGAGAGAGAGACAGAGAGAGACAGAGACGAGTCATTGAGCACATCTGTTCTTCCTGTGTGGCTGGACTCCTGACAGGGAAGAAGATGTCATGATGTCTCTTCTCACTGTCCTTCCCCACTTCAGGTTTTTATTTCCTCTGATTAGACTGCAACAGGAAGAGCAAACATCGATGCAGCTTTGGCGAGAGTCAAGGCGACAACTCCTTCACCCCTTTGAGAATGCTGCAGCGAACATTCAGAGCACAGCACCCCCCGGCCCCGGGTGAGCATCTCTGTAGGCAGTCAGAGACTGGGTCCTGTCACAGTACTTTCCAGAATGGCCGCACCACTTCACTCCCAACTTGCCTGTCCTGTTACTAACCACTGGGCACTTGATGTGCTCCTGTGTTTTCTCCCCACACATGGTCTTGGCACATCTTTGGCCTGTCTGTCTTCTGTTGGGGTTGATGCCCTACTCCTGTTGATTTCTAGGAGTCCTTCCTATATTCTAGATTTTACCTAGAATTAGAATCGACTCAGTGTTGGTTTTAGACCTGACAATGGCTTCTCCCATTCTGTCATCCATCTACTAACTTTGTTTATAGTATCCTTCTTTGTCAACGAGTCTTTCATTTTGATGTAGTAAAAAAATCAAGCTTTTATTTTTTAATGTTTATTTTTGAGAGAGAGAGGGAGAGAGAGAACATGCATGCGTGAGTGGGGGAAGAGCAGAGAGACAGGGAGACAGGATCTGAAGCAGGCTCTGAGCTGACAGCACAGAGCCCGATGCAGGGCTCAAACTCACAAGCAGCGAGATCATGACCTGAGCCAAAGTTGGACACTCAACCAACTGAGCCATCTTGGGCACCCCTAAAAAAAATCAAACTTTTACAATTTGGTGTGTGCTTTTGAAATTTTAAGACGTCCTTTCCAATTTCTAATTCACAAGAATATTCTCCTACCAGAGGCGCCTGGGTGGCTCATTGGTTAAGTGTCCAACTCTGGATTTTGGCTCAGATCATGGTCAGTACAAATCCTGCTTGGAATTCTCTCTCTCTTCCTCTCTCCCTGCCCTTCCTCCCCCTCTCAAAATAAATAAAACAATATTCTCCTATGTTTTCTTATACTAGCCTTACAAGGTTAATACCTTTTCTTGTACCAGCCTTATACTTTATCTAGTATTTTCCAAAGTGACAGGTACTCTGCAAGTGTCTTGCAGACACTATCTTAACAGGTGGAGACTGCTTCAGATACTTGCCATGTATTAACTCGTTCAATGTTCACAACCCTGGGAAGCGGGCACTATTACTATTATCTCTATGCTACATTTTAGAAAACGGAGGCACAGAGAAGTTAAGTGACTTCTCCAGGGTCACACAGGTAACAAGCTGAAGAATCTAGGAGTCTGGCTCCAGAGACGGTGTTTTCAATGTCAATGTTAAACCATCTGTCTTAGGTGACATTCACAGCAACCCTTCATGTGATGATTAATTTTATAGGTCAGCTTGACTGACTGAAGGATGCCCAGAGAGCAGATAAACTGTTTCTGGGTGTGTTCCTGAGGGTGTCTGCCTTCAGCCGGAGACTGCTTTCTGGTTCTCCAGCCTGCAGAGGGCAGATCTTGGGACTTCTTGGTCTCCATAATGGCATGAGCCAATTCCTACAGTAAATCTCCTTCTGTATATCTCTCCAGGTATCTTGGTTCTATTTCTTCAGAGAGCCCTGATTAGTGCACTCAGAATAAATGAACAGATACTTCTGTGGACGGGGAGGAACCATGCCCCAGCTCATAGCCCCGGCCATGGGCAAAGGCAGTCTGAGCTTACAGCCACCGCACAGTTGTATTAACTTCTTTCCCACTGAGAAAGAAAGCCTGAGTTGAGGACCTGGATCTAGGTGGCTCATTTAAAAAAAATTTTTTTTTAATGCTTATTTATTGGGGGCGGGGCACACATGCATGAGCAGGGGAGGGGCAGAGAGAGAGCGAGAGAATCCCAAGCGGTCTCCACACTGTGAGTGCAGTGCGAGGACCCTGACCTCACAAACCATGAGATCACGACCTGAGCCAAAATCAAGAGTCAGACGCTTAACTGACTGAGCCACCCAGACGCCACGGGTGGCTCATTTTAGAAAATAACCCTGCCCAAATAATAAAATGATCCCAAAGAATAGGAGTGGGGGGTTAGAGAGAGCAGAGCAGGAAGGAGGGCAAACCAGTCCAAGGCCGCCTTTCCAGGCTGGTTGCTGCCATAGCAGCTAGGATGCCACCTAGCTGGGTGCCTCTGAGGGGAACAGAAAATGGGTCTCAGAATTGTCCTGTGAAGAATGGGACAGCATTTACCCAACAGCTCCCATCCCCCACTGGCCAAGAGTTACCCTGGCACGTGTGTGAGTGTCCAGAGTCCCCGGTCACAGAGGGGCCTTGGGGCAGAATGGTCACAGGTGCATCTGACAGGTGCTGGCAAAGCTGGATGCCAGAGCAAGGCTAGGCGGAGGGTGGGTGCGGAGTACGGGAGGCCCAGGGGCTGTTCGGAGTTGTTACCGCTCGGCACGTCCCTCCTAGTGTCCAGAAGTTTCTTCCTGCAGGCCTGTCTCATTTCTCCAAGCAGAGAGCTGGCTTCTGGGATGTGGGTATGGGCGCATCAGCTTATTGATCAGTGCCCAGCGAGGTGCTGGGAACAGTGCACACTCTGATATAACAAGCTCGTCCTTTACGGAACAGCTTTTATGTTCCTGGTGGGTTTGTGGGGGTGGGGGTTCTCTATCTCTACTGTCACTTTAATCCTAGTGACAGCTCTGCTCAAACTGTTTTCCAGTGGGGACATGCAGGCTGGGAAATTTAGGGACTCACTGCAACAGAGCTAAAGCAGAACCCAGGCTGGGGCCAAACAGGAACTGGGAGCTCCCTCAGTGCTGGCTCAAGGAGGAGCCCCAGCTTCAGTCACCTGGATTGGGGGGGGGGCAGTGGGAATGGGGAGGGAGGAGCCTTTACTCAGAAGAAACAGCCAGAGCTTACAGGAGAGACGCAGGGGAGCTGGGGCTTGTATAAAGAAGAGCACTTTGGCCAAGCACGGGACATATGTGGGAGGCTCTCCTAAAAGAGTTGCTGCTTTGGAGGCAGGGGTGGGGAGAGTCAGAGCAGGGGGGGTTACTCCTTATATCTCAGGCGGCAAGGGGCAGGGGAGCTTGGGTTGGACTTTAAATGCCCCAGTCACTCTGCAGTCTCCACGAGGACGGGAGAGATGCAGAGAGAAGCGCCTTTCTCTGCCCACGAGAGCATCTGGGTGTGTGTACCCTTTGTCATGGTCATGGAGGGTGGAAGATAAGTCGGGGTGGTGGCCACTGCCCAGCATATCCCCCTGGTTACATTCTCTCACCAGTCTTAGCCCCCCCACCAGACCGAACCCCCCGCAGCGCAGCTCACAGCTGAGTGGCTGCTCCACACTTCCGTTACTGGTTTTCAGCAAGGAGCCTAACAGTTCTTGGGGGCCCCTCCATTATGTCACCGGGGAGCAGCTGGGATGCTCTTCCTGGGGACTCCCACCAGCTGCCACCCTTCCAGGCTTGCACAGTTCAATGGCAGCAGGTCTGGGAAAAGGGATGAGAGAGGTTCCCCAGGCCTGTGGCCTGGTCAGCCCTTGACCGAGGTGGGATTTGTCCTCGGTGTCCCTCTCGCGTGTTCCTCCCCTGACTTCAGTAAAATCTCTGTCTCTGCAAGTAACGGACTCGTCCCCCACTCCTTTAGCCTGGCCCTGGCCCTGCTCTACACCACACTCCCCTCTAATGCCACCTCCAAGAGGTAGCACCTGCCAACAACTAGCTGTTTATATTTATAATATATGTTTTTAAAAAAAGAACAAACGGGATCAAACAATGTGTATTACTGTTCAAATCGCTCACCTCCTTCAATAAGGTCATGGCCACCTTTCCCCTGACGGCACACAGACCCAACTCTTTCTTTTCAGTGGCTGCTTAATGTTTCAGTACATGCACGTGCTGTCATATTTTTAACAGGCTCACTTCCCATTCTTTATTGAGAAGCTCTCATGGATAAAGCTCTGTTGTGGGGACCGGAATTTACATTCAAGTAAGGAAATATAACAGTAATTATATAAATAAGCTGGAGTGCTATGGATGGTGTTAAGTGTTATAAAGAAAATAAAACTAGAGGGTTTGGGGAAAGCTTCACTCTTGGGTGACACTTGACAACTGAATACAAACTTCTGGAGAACAAGAAGGTGCGTACTTGGGCCACATCCAGTTGTGGATGAGGACACACGCTACTGGCCACACCGGTGAGCCCATATGATGTGGACAGTGGAGGTGGAGCCGAGAGAAATCCTGTGGCCCGAGTCTTCCCTCTTACGTACCTGGGGTCCTCAGGGCCAGTGGCAGCAGGTAGAGGACAGCTGCCAAGGGACGGGTACATAGGCTCCTCAGTAGGCCCACAGCCACTTGGAGTGAGTCCCGAACAGACTTAGCAGGCATAACATGGCACTGGGCTGGGCCCGGCTGCAGTACTTGCTCACTCGGGTGACCTCTCAGAGTGATAAGGAGACTCCCTGATTTGTAAAACTGAATAAAACACCTAATCTGCCTCTGATTTCACGAGATACTTTAAGTGAAGTTCCTTTAGGGGGCACCTGGGTGGCTCCGTCTGTTAAGCAGCCAACTCTTGATCTCAGCTCGGGTCTTGAGTTCAGGTCATGAGTTCAAGCCCCACGTTGGGCTCCCTGCTGAGCATCAAGCCTACTTAAGAGTCTCTCTCTTAGAGCGCCTGGGAGGCTCAGTCAATTAAGTGTCTGACTTCGGCCCAGGTCATGATCTTGTGGTCTGTGGGTTTGAGCCCTGTGTTGGGCTCTATGCTGACAGCACAGAGCCTGGAGCCTGCTTCTGATTCTGTGTCTCCTTCTCTCTCTGCCTCTCCCTTGCTGGCCCTCTGTCTCTCTCAAAAATAAACAAACATTAAAAAAAATTTTTTTTTTAAAGCTTCTACATGAGTGTCCTGGGGCTGGTGTAAGAAAGCACCACACACACTGGGTGGTTTAACACAAGAGAAATTACTGTCTCACGGTTCTGGAGCCTGCAAGTTCAAATTCAGGTTGGTTCTTCCTTAGGGGCTCTGAGGGAGAATCTGTTCTAGGCCCCTGTCCTAGCTTCTGGTAGCCATCGGCGATCCTTGGCGCTCCTTTGTTTGTGACAGCATCTCCAATCTCTGCCTCTGTCATCACAAGGCATCCTCCCTAGGTGTCTGTATCCAAATTTCTCTCTTCTTAGGAAGACACCAGTTATTGGATCAGCCCACCCTAATGACCAAGTCTTAACTTGATTACATCTGAAAGACCCCTTTCTTTCTTTCCTTCCTTCCTTCTTCCTTCCTTCCTTCCTTCTTTCCTTCCTTCCTTCCTTCCTTCCTTCCTTCCTTCCTTCCTTCCTTCCTTTCCTTCCTTCCTTCTTTCCTTTTTTTCCTTCCTTTTCTTCCTGCCTGCCTTCCTTTCTTCCCTCCCTTCCTTCCTTCCTTCTTTCTTTCTTTCTTTTTTTCACGTTTATTTATTTTTGAGAGAAAGAGAGAGAGAGAGACAGAGCACAAGCAGGGGAGGGACAGAGAGAGAGGAGGACAGAGGATCCAAATAGGGCTCCACATTGACAGTAGGGAACCCAATGCAGGGCTCAAACCCACAAACTGGGAGATCATGACCTGAGATGAAGCCAGAGAGGCTTAACTAACTGAGCCACCTAGGTGCCCCAACGAAGACCCTATTTCCAAATAAGGTCACATTCACAGGTGCCAGAGGTAAGACTTGAACATATCTCTTTGAGGGCACACAATCCAAACCATTATAGTACCTAATGTCACCTTCATCCTCAGCACCATCGTTGTCATCATCACCACAAAGTATCAATGTTAAAAAAACAGGGCTCCTGGGGTTAAGCATCCAACTCAGTTTCAGCTCCCGTCATGCTCTCATGGTTTCATGGGTTTGAGCCCCACATCAGGCTCTGTGCTGGCGGTGCAGAGCCTGCTTGGGATTCTCTGTCTCTGTTCTCTCTTCCTCTCCTCCACTGAGGCTGTTTCTCTCTCTCTCTCTCAAAATAAATAAATAAACTTTATAAACACACACACACACACACACACACACACACAGAGGCTCAGTCAGTTGAGGATCAGATTCTTGATTTCAGCTCAGGTCATGATCTTACACTTCGTGGGATGAAGCTCTGTGTCGGCCTCTGCACTGACATTGCAGAACCTGCTTGGGATTCTCTCTCCCTCTTTCTCTGTCCCTCCCCTGCATGGGCTTTTGTGTACAAGGCTCTCTCCCTTCTCTCCCAAAATAAATAAATATTAAAAACAAACAAACAAACAACAAACAAACACACACACCAGGGCACCTGGCTGGCTCAGTAGATAGAGCAGGCCACACTTGATCCTGTGAATTGTAAATTCGAGCCCTGTGTTGGGTATAGAGATTACTTCCAAACTAACCAACCAACCAACCAACAAACCAACCAAACTGCATTATCAGCAAACTGGATATGCCCGTGTTTGTGTGGGAGTGCTGCCTTAGATTAGCGGATGCTTCCACACAACAAAGGTATGTCCTGCCCAGCACTTCTCAAGCTGCAGCTCACACGTGAATCACCTGGGGATCTTGTGAAAATGTAGACTTGGTCCCTTGACCTGGGGCAACCTGACATTCTGCATTTCTGTCAAGCCCCCAGCACCACCTCTGCTGCTGGTTCACAGATCAGGGTGTGAGTAGCAAGGATCTGATGGATTGCCACCTTGTAGGTCCCTGCCCTAGGGTCCAAGCACTGGTCACATGCCAAGAGACTTGCCCTCTTCCTCCCATGACCCTTTGATTTCAGGAGCCAGCATGGAAGGCTTTATGCCCATCACTTCCGCTGAAATGGCCCCTGCAATGATGTCCTTCCCTTCCTAATCCATCCTCCATGTAGCATGTTATCTTTTCTTAGCCTGCCATTAGTATGCCAGTGGGCGACCTTCACCATGTGGATCCCACTGGGGAGCTGAGAGGAAACTTAGCTGAAAGGAGGGCTGCAAACACATCAGAACACAAAACACACACATTCTGCCAAAAGACCCCCCATTCCTGGACCCCATCCAGACTCGTCCCTTTATTATTTTTGTTCTTTTTCCTCTTTAATGAGATCTTGCCTGAAAACAGCCTGGGCGTTGCTAAGGTAACGCCTTAGAGCCTTCCCGAACACATCATTGTTTAATGCCTGCAGCGTTGGCCTGGAGGAATTTGCTATTTGTTTAAGAGATGAAAGCCACAAACTTCCACACATTCTTCTCCAGTTTCACTCATTCCCCTTGTACTGTATGGCCCAGGCAGAGTGAACACACTGGGTGGAGGGGACTCATGGGGACCCAACAAAAGAGTGGGTGTTTGTGAATGGTCCTCACCACCCAAACACAGAGATCTGGGATTTCTCTTGACAGGACAATGGAGACTAAGTGTCTTCACTGAGAGTCTGAGAAGGACACGATGGGGGAGAAAAGCCTCTCGGTGGTGGTTCCTCCCAAACTTGAAATCTGTAAATAGTGAACTATAGAAATGATCCCTGAAAGTATAGTCTTTGAAATCTGTAAATAGTGAATCAAGGCACACTTCCCCCCAGAGCCTCAGTTTCACAGATTGTAACTCCAGGAAGGGCCAAGACACATGGGGCTGTGGTTTGGGGAGGAAGTGTTTCGGGAATGTAGACAGGCCCCTATAACAAGCTGTACCAGGACTTCACTGAGGCCTGATAGGCACCAGGGACGCAAGGTGCGTGGTGATAGGGCTTCCCGGACGTTACATCGCCCTGAATCTGCAGCTTGGTGCCAGCAGGAGCGGTTGACCCTACTCGATCCTACTCTGCCATGGACAGATCTCAATCTCTCTTTGTTCCCAATTTTCTTTCCTCCTCATTCTGCTTCTCTCACTGACAGCCCCTCACTCCCTTTCTACGTGGGCTCCAACTCCCAAAGTATAGGTTCAGGTTTCACGAGCCCCTGGGCCTGGTTACCTCATAGGACGCTGGCTGACCAATAGACGGGCAGCTCCCAGGTCAGGTGCTCATCCTTGGTCCAATCAGCTGTGGCCCGTGTGCAGCACGGGGGCTGCAGGTGCGGCCGGTGTTCTGAGGTCTGCTCGCGCGTCCGGTTATAAACTGCGGGATGGAGCGATGCATTCGGAGGAATTCTGGAGAGAGAAACGTCTCGAGGAAGCTTGGTTGAATGGTGTATACCACCTCTCCTCCTGCTTCCAGGTACAGTGTGCATCGCTCATCGGTACTTGGGGCCTGAGACTTTTGGAGGGAGGTTGGCCGTGCTGACGCTGGCCTCCGCGAAGACACAGGTTTAGAACGGAGGCTGCTCTTGGCGGCCCACAAGCGGTTACCTGTAGAAAACACTTGAGAAGTTGGGTACTGAGTGGAAGGAGAAAATAGGGTGCCGTCACGGGATCACCTGCACGTTGACCCAGAAGAGAGTGTGCAGAGATGCCAGGGACACACACACACACACACACACACACACACACACACACACACACACACACACATAGAGTGAAAGACAGAGAGAGCGCTAATATGATAGGGAAAGTTGGGATAAAATAGGCAGAGAGGGTAAGATTGGGATCTGAGGTTTCTGGGTGGGGATAAACACATATTTTGGAACAACGCTGGGAGCAATTGACCAGCAAACCCCTCGCGGGGGGGTAAAGTTTCACTTAAGAATGTAACAGACACCACCTCCTCCCTTCAGGTGCCCCTGAGGAATTTGACAATCAACATACCTAACTGAAAATAAGTAAACCATAAAACTTATGTTATAGGAGGGACAGTATGACCATAGTCTGGTTCCTCACACAATGGAGTCGAGCAAATCAAAATTGAAAACTGAGCACCTAGAGTTATCCAGCCAATAACGGTAGAACCTGAGAAAGAATGAGGGAAAAAAAGGGAGGGTGCTGACCAGGACCCTATAAAACGAAGACCTTTGCCTACAGTCCACAGGTATTCCCCATCAAATGCCCCCTCTCTTTATTTATTTTTAAAATGTTTTTATTTTATTTAGGAAAATTTTTAATGTTTGCTTTTGAGAGAGAGAGAGTGTGTGCACAAGGGGGGGGGGTGGGGGCAGAGAGAGAGGGAGACACAGAATCCAGAGCAGGTTCCAGGCTCTGAGCTGTTAGCACAGAGCCCGACTGGAGACTCAAACCCACAAGCTGTGAGATGATGACCTGAGCCGAAATCAGAAGGTGAACCAACTGAGCCATCCAGGCGCCCCTTATTTTATTTATTTTTGAGAGAGAGAGAGAGATTGAGAACGAGCCGGGGAGGAACAGAGAGAGAGAGAGGGAGACACAGAATCCAGAGCAGGCTCCAGGCTCTGAGCTGTTAGCACAGAGCCCGACTGGGGACTCAAACCCACAAGCTGTGAGATCATGACCTGAGCCGAAGTCAGAAGGGGAACCAACTGAGCCATCCAGGCGCCCCTTATTTTATTTATTTTTGAGAGAGACAGAGAGAGAGAGAGAGAGAGAGAGAGAGAGAGAGAGAGATTGAGAACGAGCCGGGGAGGAACAGAGAGAGAGAGGGAGACACAGAATCCAGAGCAGGCTCCAGGCTCTGAGCTGTCAGCAGAGAGCCCGATGTGGGCTTGAACCCATGGACCGCGAAATCATGACCTGAGCTGAATTCAGTCAGAGGCTCAACCCAGCCACCCAGGTGCCCCTGCCCCCTCTCTTTAAAGAGAACTTTCACCCTAGTCTTACTCCCTCGTCATACGCTTTAATAACCTTTTGCCTGCTGCTCATTTTATGTCCACCGCTTCGTTCTTCCAAGCAGCGAGAAAACGAACACCGGGTATTGAGGTAAAGAATCCTGTAACACTAAGAGGCTTGGAGAGACACAAACCCTGAGAGATACAGAGAACGAGAGGCACAAAACACTGGGGCCCACCCACAGGCACTGACACAAGCAGAGATCTGAAGAGAGCTGGTGGCTGAAGTGGACCTAGTCTGGTGCAAGTGAAGGCTACCTCATCCCTTCACACAGAAGGCAGAGGCATCCAGCATAAAAGGAAAAAAAGGGCCACCTTTGTGGAAGTCCAGGATGTTATGGGAGAGCAATCACTGGGCTCATCTTCAGGAGAGGAAAGGGTGAGTGCTGTGGCTACCAATTCAGTGTAATCCTTTTTCACGAGAAAATATGTTCTTGAAGTTGAAAAGGAAAAAAAAAAAGCAGGAGTAGACATGCTTTTGGAGAAGTTTCGAGAATCCAGATGAGTTCCAAGAGTCTGCGACCCTGGCACTCAGCAGGGACCCTCCCCCACCCCTCCCCAGAAAGCACCGAAAGGCCCCGGAGCATCTGGAGAAATGGCCAGTCTGGGCTGGAGAGCCCACGTTGCCCGGAAGGGTGGCTGTTGTTTGCCTGTGGTTCTCACTGCACAGGCGCCTGGAGGGAAGGGAGGTGGGTTGAGACCACGGACGAACTGGATGCTGGGTTCCAGCCACAGCCAGTCCCGCGGGGCAGGGCCAGCACCTCAGCGGCAGCAGGGGGAATGGAGGAGTCGCTCCCTGGGCAGGATGTGGAGCTCACGCTCTGAGCTTTAAGCTGTCACGTCTGCCAGGGACATTGGAGATCCTGCCAGCTTATTCATTTTTCAGGGAGACCCGAAGCTCAGAGGTTAAGTGACTCCCTGAGGTCCTGCGGTGAGTTACGGTGGCTTGGCGCACTCTTCATCCATGACTGCTGCCCCTTACGTCAGTTTTCTTTTTACTTTCTGGAGGGAGATCAAGTCTGTGCGGTTGGGCTGGCGGGGACAAAACCTGACAGTAGGAACGAGCATCTCTGAGAATTTCCTGGGGGACTGTCACAGAATTTTCTGCTTCATTTTATCGGTAGGGTCTCCCCTCCTTTGGGCCAGTGATCCTTGATGAAGACTTAATTTTGGTCACAGAGGAGGTACAGTGACTCGAGTCCTGCAGAGCGTAGGTGATTCGGACAGAATCAGGAAGAGTGTGAACGGAGAAGCTGATTAATGGCATTCAGGAGCACACGGTGACCTTAGTCACAGCATGGAGGCTCCCTGCTTCCTCTCTTCCTCACACCCCGCTGCTTGCGAATCAGTTGATTTGCAAAGTGGCTTCTGGTGGGAGAGGGGCGCCAGTTCAGCTGGAGAACGAAAGGACAGGATTCCAAACTGGTAATGCAAGGATCTTCCTTCACAACAACGGCAGGAGCCTTGCTGGACAGAGAGGAACGTGGAAGTCTGAAATTACAGGGCCTGAGGGGGATTCTGGCCAATGTCCTCACAGAGCCTCTCCCCGGCATCCCCGTCCTCATTAATATTGGTCATACACGCCTTGACTGTCACCTTTGGCGCCCTGACCACTCCTGGAGGGGAGATGGGAGGACGGGACCGAAGTCCTGTCCACCGCGGGAGGGGGCAGGAACCGGGCGCCCAAGTCTGCGATGGTTTGCCTGGGGTCTTGCAGACTGGCTCTGAGTCAGGCCTATTGGAGTGCAAGTGCCTTTGATGTTCCCCCGGCGTCCCGAGAGCGCTGGAGGGCAGCTCTTCTCGGAAAAGATGTCCCATTTACATCACTTAGGACTTGGGCCTGGCGCTGAGGCCAGAGGTGAGAGAGGAAGTGTGGTAAAGAAGCAGCAAAAGAAAACCAGTCTCTCTGCTGTACCCCCCCTACCCCCAAATGACTCCATTGGTCATTGAGATGAGAAAACAGCCATCAAATTCTTTCTGCTCTAGGCCAGGAGCTTCCTTTTGAATGCAAAGGAGAGACCCTGAGCTCTCTGTAGAGTCAAACGTGGATCTCCATCTCAATGGCCAGAGACAAAAGCCAAAAAATGTGAGGAATTTCCAAAGTGCCTCTCACAAACAGCATCTCCCCCACCCTCTGGCTCAGCTCCACCCGCACCAGGGTGGGAAGGGTGGCTTTCTTCTGCGGGCCTGGCCTGGCTTGCTGCCCACTCGCTAAAAGATTGCATCTGAGGACAAATGAAATTAGGAATCTCCCTTGCTCAGCCTCCCGCTCTTGCTGCTCTTGCGATCCTGTAAGAAGATACCTCTGTGAACCCAGGTAGTAGGTGGGCCTGGTGAGGGGACTTGGCGGGGGCAGCCCACGGGCTCCCCTGCTCGCCCCTCACCCCCTGTGTGGGTAGCCGCTGTGATGGCGGGTTGGAGAGACGGATGCACCCCACCCACTCCGGGGCAATGAGAATGTCCTCACTTTCTGAGGGAGGGCCTTTGAAAGGAGCCTCATTTGGCTCAGGGTTCTTTTGTTTCTCCTTTCCCTTTGTAGGCCGAACAAAAGGGAGTAGGCTTCCAGGACGTCATAAGGAGTGAAGAAAGGCTGGGAAAGAGCCTCGAGAATTCTCATTTTAAGACACCTTTGAAACACAGAGAGGGACACTCAGGGTCCTGAAGCCCTTGGCAGTCTGGGACAAATGTCTGCTGGCCCCATTTATTTATCACTAATTTCCCTTTCCTTCCCTGCAGAATGCTGGGTTCTTTGGGGGTCACTGTGACCCCTTAGAAGGTGAGAAAAAAAACCCCAGAAGATAACAGCCCGTAGATAATCTTGAGGGGGTGGCGTGGGAGTGGTAACATTGGATCGCACAGGGGACGCCTGGCTGGCTCAGTCAGTGGAGCGTGTGACGTTTGATCTCAGGGTTATAAGTTCGAGCCTCATGTTGGGGGTAGAGATGACCTCAAATCTTAAACACACACACATGCACACACCCCACATTGGATTGCACAGCCCTACCTGGACTGTTCCACTTATTACATGGCAATATTAGGGAATAACCTTGTTCTCTGACTGCCGTGAACTACAACTTGGTAGGCTGGCTGCAGGCTCTCCTTGGTCCCCACTGGCTGCCAAGACTAGCTTTCCTCATGCCCTAGCCTAGTCATGCTCATGTGGTTTGGAGCATTGGGGTTCGGAGCCGACAACCAAGGAAGAATTCTTGACCTCTTCAGTGCAAAAGGGTGGTTTTATTAAAGCACAAGGACGGGACCCATGGGAAGAAAGAGCTGCACTGGGGTTGTGAAGAGTGACTGATTATATACCTTCAAGATGAGAGGAGGTGAGGAATAGTGTAGTCTCAAAGGAATTTTGGAAACAAGGTTTCCAGGACCCCAAGGGGCTAGCTGCTGTTAGGAAAAGGTCATGTGTTACTGGTTAGTAAAAGCTCAGTCATGAGACCCTTCAGATGGCTATCAGTGAGGCATAAGCTTTGAGGATGATTACCAACATCTATCTTGGGGGGTAGAGATAAAGGAAGTTTCCAAAGGAATTTTTGTATGTTAAAGGAAACTTGACAGAGTCCTGGGGGTCAGAATAATGTTAAGATTGCCTTTTGCCCCTTAGCAAAGTATCATCATGGAGGCAGCTGAATTCCTAGAGGAATGTCACTCTGCTTGTCTCCAATGTGTCAATGGGCTGTAGGTTATAAGGCAATTTCGTTTTTTAAATTCTGCTTTTGTTTCACACATCAATGCCATTGCCAGTGTTAGAACCCTCAGGAGTACCTGCTGACCACGGTATCAGGCTCAGTGGACTTGGTGTGACACTCAAGGCCTGACAGCAGCCCGGGGTCCCCTCTTCCCAGTCTCTACAACTCACCTCTCACTGCATCTTAACAGGGCCACTCTTGCCTGCCATTTATCTCACCCCTCCCCCCAAACAGTCTGTTCTTACCTGCTTGGCTCTTACCCCATCCAACATGGAGGACATTTCTCTTTCCCTCCTTCTCCTGTCCTCAATTAGAATATGGCATTTCACCAACTCTCTACCCCTCTTCACTGCTCATCACAGTCACTATCCAGCTTAAGTTCCTTTCCTTTAGGAAGCTCCTCTGACAAACCCCATCTCCCCTCATTCAGGCAGGCCTGGCCTCAGAGCGCTGAGTAGCGTAACACTCTTACTTATTTTGGGGGAAAGGATGGAGCTTGAGCCTTTCCCTTCCCTCATCTGTGAAGTAGGGAAATGATTACCCACCTTATAGGACTTTATGATGATTATAAGATGAGGAGAACATTGTAGTAAGTGTTCAACACATATCTACCTCTTTTTTCCCCAAATCCCCTCAATTTGGATGTATTTAGTCTGCACTGCACTCGTGGGTACTTTTTGCTTTGGAACTGTCTTTGGGAACTCAAGTGATTTATAATCTCCTTGAGATCAAGGGTGTTAAAAAAAGAAAATTCAATTGAATACATGTAAAAGGCGAAAGATTTATACGATCTGAAGAGAAACCAGAGTATCAATTGAATACATGTAAAGATCTTACTGACTTTATTCAATGATTTATGAATCGGCAGCATCTCATCTAGCACGTGGAAAGGATCTCTATGAAGCTGTACAAAATGGAAAACTTATAGGCAGAAGGAGTCAGGGCAAGGTAGTGATTCTAGCAAGGAGTGGATTATTTCAGGCAAGGTCACCTTCCTTTGGAGCATGCGGGTGGTCTGTCAGGCAGATTTCCTCACTGGTGTTGACCAGGAAATTCCAGACTGATTTGGTTAAGATTACATTCCTGGGAAAGGCTGAAACAGCAGTTTGGTTAGGTGACATGGGCCTTAGCACAAGTGACTCCATTTGGAGCCTATTGTCCTTTTTAAATTTTTTTTAAATTTTTTATTTTATTTTGTTTTTTTTTTTTAATGTTTTATTCATTTCTAGGAGAGAGAGAGAGAGAGAGACAGCATGAGCAGGGGAGGGTCAGAGAGAGAGGGAGTCACAGACTGAAACAGGCTCCAGGCTCTGAGCTGGCAGTCAGCACAGAGCCCGACGCGGGGCTCGAATCCACGAACCGCGAGATCATGACCTAAGCGAAAGTCGGATGCTTAACTGACTAAGCCACCCAGGCGCCCCTATTGCCCTTTTTTTAAATAGTGGAGACTCTATTGTTATGGTTCTTATTTTTTATTTTTATTTTTTTTAAAGGGGTTCCATGACCAGCATGGAGCTCAGTGTAGGACTTGAACCCAGGACTGTTGAGATCAAGACCTGAGCTGAGACCAAGTGTTGGACTCTCAATTGACTGAACCATCAGGTACCCCTATTATGATGGTTGATTGAAGTGAGGTCCTTTGACCACAGCATCCACATCTCCTGGGAACTTGGTAAGAATGCAAATTCCCAGGTCCCACCAGTGCTGATGAACCACTGCTTCTGGTGGGTGGCCCAGCAATCTGCATTGTACCAAGCCTTCCAGATGATTCTGCTGCGCTCACGCTTGAGAACCACTGCTCTCTTCCATCGCTTGGAGCATGAATGCACTACAGAATAATACAGAACTCACCACACTCCGTGAGCTTCAAAAAGCCAGCCAAACTGCTCTCCAACCAATATAGTTGCCCCATTCCCCAGAACTGACTGTCCATTCAGTCTCTCGAGGTAGATCCCTTTCAGACAGTTTGTTTTCTTCCTTTGTATGTTTCGTTGTGTGTCCTCTCATTGACATTTTGCAGCAGCCAGGAACTTGGATGGCTGTTAACAGAGAGGTATAGGCTCCCCAGAACCCACTGTGGTGTGTGCTCGTAGGCCTTGCTTCTCTGAATCTGTGTCAGAGTTTCCCAGAAGGTGGACAGAAGGTGGTGCTGGGTGGAGGGAGGGAAGACAGGCAGTGTGTGCTTGGCCTTTGTGGAAGTGGAGGGGAAGATCCACCCTGTACCCCAGGCAGCTTTCCTCAGGGAGCAGGGGCTGCCTGTGCAGCCGAGGAGGGCCAGCCTGGCATGAATGGAGACCTTGTATCGAAGACCTCACTGGAGCCAGGAGCCACAACACAGGGGCTTTTCACGAGCAACCTCGCAACAGAGGCAGCATTGAGCGTGACTGGTGGCTTTCGGGCAGACGTGGGGTCTTGTGGACGCGTGGCATCAGTGGAACAACATTGCTGCCCCTCCTGACCCTGCCTTGGCTTGGGGGGCGGGGTTCAGATGTCTCCTTTCAGAGGAGAAGATTCGAAGAGTCATATTGTCCACAGCTCAAGCTGCCCTGACATTCCCCTCCTCCCATGGGCCATCAGTCAGCCTTCAAGGCTGGGGCACAGAATGTGAACAAGGGGGTCCATGTATACTGGGCAGGAACGGGTTAAAGACAGCTGCTTGGAGACATGACCAAAGCACAACTCCCCAGGGATGATGTCGGGCGTGATGTATATGTCTAAGGGGGATGCAAGGCCAGTGTGCGCCCCCAAGGGTTATTGAGAGGTGAGGAAGTACTTTTGGGGGGGTGCTGTTTGGAGTCTGTTCAAGAGGATTCAGAATGGAGTGAAGTTGAGAGTGGAGGAGAGGTGGGGTTACTGCTACCAAAGGAGAAGAGTTTCCCTCTGTCACACACAGACACACACTCTCTTGTCACCTGCAGCCAACCCTTACCTCCCCGAGGTGGTTAAGTGACCAGCTAGCCAAGTCCCTGGCTTCCTGTTCCTTCTTGCACTGTCTTTTCTAGGGTGACCCATTGTCCTGCATTACCTGGGACCAAGGATTTCACAGGATGCAGAACGTTTGGGGCTAAAATTGGGATAGGTGGTCACCCTACTTTCATCTTGGTTACCTTTTGCTGCATTTGAAACGTCTTCTACTTCTCTCCCGTGGCTCCCCCACCAAAACTTTGATAACAAAAGGGGATAGGACTCTTTTGCCACTTGCAAGCGTGGTTAATGGTGTGTTGTCTGCAGATGTAGTGGATTTGCAGAAGCCCTGGGTTCAAATAAAATCAGGAAGCAAGTTATGGCTGATGTTTATTTAGCATAATTAGATTGAGGGAGGTGTCCATGCATTCCCCATTTTCACTCTGTGGGCATGCTGATCCCCTACTTCTTTGCTCTCTTGAAGGGCTCTTGCACTCAGCCTGTCACATCCCACTCATCCCTCCAAAGGGCCCAGGCTGGGTAAGGTGGCCTCTCATGGGCTTGAGTGTCATATGTGAGATATGTATACACACACATGCACATGCACACACACGTGCATGTATTCCCAGCACTCCTTATGCTTAGTTCCTAATCTGCCCTAGGAGACTGTGATCTCCTTAAAGGAAGGATTGTTTTTTTGGTCTCTTTCCTTTTTTGGTCTCTGCTGCCACATGGAAGCCTCCATATTTACGAGTGATCACATGACTCCCCTCCAGGAGAGGATTCTTGATCTCTGATGGAAACCCAGGAGGGTTGTCCTTCATGGACGAGAGGGCCTACACGGTTGACGTGGGTATTGCAGGGCAGAGATGGGGCAGTGGCCTTCTGGGAGTGAGGTGTGGGGCACCCTGGAGAGCTGAGGCCCGAGTTTCTCCTGCCTGCTGTGCCTGCTGCCCCTGTCTCCGGAGCAGTCCTGAGTCAGTACTGGTGTCTGCTCTTAGTCCCAGGCTGGGGGATGTTGCTGTCATGCAGTGGTGACTCACTGCTCCCTGGGGCTCATTTTTCCTGAGCTTCTAGACAGTCAGGTCCCAAAGAGTCTTAACATACACAACCCTCTCAAAACGACAGCTGCCTCCAGGGGCCACTCGATTGTCAGGGAAAAAGCTGTTCTGCTTCTGCCCTTCCTTCAGA
This sequence comes from Hyaena hyaena, assembly GCF_003009895.1. NCBI lineage: Eukaryota > Metazoa > Chordata > Mammalia > Carnivora > Hyaenidae > Hyaena > Hyaena hyaena. The sequence continues at coordinate 4,532,384 of NW_024080640.1, forward strand.
AACCAATGATTCCAACCAGGTCATCTTGGGGCACCAGAATGTTTGGCGGTCACACTTGGGGTGTCCATCTGTCTCCTTCAGAGGTCTCCCCTGGAGCCCCTGCCAGACTGTCACAGCTCACAACCTTAGTGTGAGAAATAAGACCACTGACCCAATCAAAGGAGGGACGAGGAGATGAGGAGCACAGTGAAGTGAGGCTTTAATCAACGCTCCTGCAAGAGCAGGTGTCTGATGGACAGGCACACCCGGGGGGCAGTCATAGCAGGCAATTTATCTCCTAGCACGCAAGTCCCTCCCCTGGTTCCTCTTTGGCTGAGTACAACAGAGGTTACGGCCTTTCCTGGAAGTTGCCTATGCCTGTGCAAGGCAACAAGTAGTCTGATTGGAACAAATACACCTTCTCTGAGGAGACACAGAGACTTTCAGTCCCTCCCCCCTTTATTCTATGGTACATCCTGATTGCAAAGCCTGCAAAAATAAGCCCTGGAATCATCGGGAGAGCGGAAGAAGAAACAGGAAGTGAAGTGTCTAAAGGTTTAGGACTCCTTTGTTGGGGGTGGTTGGTACATATTTGTAGTAGGTTGTAGACTTTGTAGACTTAAAGTTAACTGGACAGCACAGCTTTTACTTAGTACTTCTGAAAATGAACCATCTGCCTTCTCACACCTGGGACCGGAGGGCCCCTGGAGAAAGCCTGGAGGCAGAGGGTATGAACTCAAGGTGAACACCAGGAAAGCCAGGGCCCTGGGCCACCAGCAGCTTTGGGCCCCTAAATCAGCTCAGGTAACCAGGGATGGCCCTGCCCCCTCTGTTAACCAGTCTCTCTTCCTTCTACCCTTCCTTCTCTTTTGTTCTCACTTTCCCTATCTGTACCTCTCTCTATCCCTGCTGGCAGCCCCTGCATCCCAGGAGAGGATGAGGGCATGAACAAGGCCCTCTCAACCACCATAGTGACCCCATCAATACTTTGTTTTTCTTTGTGATACTTATTACAACCTGAATTAATTGCCTATTTTGTGTTGCCTTCCCAACTTGAATGGAATGAGGGCAGAGACTAGTTTCTTCACCTAACTGCCCCAGCACTTAGTTCCTGGTATATCATAATTAATGGCCGAATGAACAAGGCCAAATATTTGGTCTCATGCCCCAGTCTACGGTGATTTAGTGCTGGGCTGTGCTCAGGTGCTGTGTTTGGAAGTTTCCTGGGAAATGGGGCACCTGGCTGGCTCAGTTTATAGAGCATGTGACTCTTGATCTGGGGGTTGTGAGTTTGAGCCCCATATTGGGTGTAGAGACACTTAAAAAAAAAAAAAAAAGTTTCCTGTAACAGACAGCTGGGAGCCTAAGGTTCGGGAAAGCCCTCTGCAGTTCTAAAACGACTTTGTGTGTGGGGGGTGGGGTGGGGTGGGGGGGTGGGGGGGAAAGCACCTGGCTCAGGTCATGATCTCTACCTTTTGTGAGTTCTAGCCCCGCATCAGGCCTGCTGCTGTCAGTGCAGAGCCCACTTCAGATCCTCTGTCCCCCTCTCTCTGCTCCTCCCCTGCTTGTGCTCTCTCTCAAAAGTAAGTAAATATTAAAAAAAATTAAACTACTTTTTTTTTTTAACCCAGGGGAGTCACAGGAGGCAGGAGGAAGCTTTGGGTAGAGAGCCAATGACAGCTCTAATTGTCTGCCTGCCTTTCTCAAAGGGGAGACCTGTAGACCCCTTGCTGTGCTCTTCGCACAAAAGTCCTGCTCTTCCAGTGCCCACACTTTCAGTCCAGAGAACTGAGGGTATTTTTTCTTAATGTTTGTTTGTTTGATTGATTGTTTATTTTGAGAGAGAGAGAGTGAACAGGGGAGGTGCAGGGAGAGGGAGAGAGAGAATGAATTGAGGCAGGCTCCCTGCTGCCAGCATAGAGCCCGACCTGGGGCTCGAACGCATGAACCCCAAGATCATGACCTGAATGGAAACCAAGAGTCAGATGCTCAACTGACTGAGCCATTCAGGTGGCTTTATTTTTTTCTAATGTTTACTTGTTTATTTTGAGAGCGAGAGAGCAAGCATGTGAGCAGGGGAGAGGCAGAGAGAGAAGGAGAGAACCCCAAGCAGGCTTTGTGCTGTTAGCCAAAAGCCTGACACAGGGCTTGAACCCATGAGCCATGAGATCATGACCTGAGCCGAGATCAAGAGTGCAACACTCACCCGACTGAGACCAAAAATGGTGGTTTTATTAAAGCATGGGAATAGGACCCTTGGGCAGAAAAAGCTGCCCCATGATTATGAGGAGTGACTCTTTATATACGTGGGAGTTGGGGGTGGTAAAGGCAAGGGAAATTTTCAGAAGGATTTTCATGTGCTAAAGGAGACTCACAGGATCCTGGAGGCCTAGCTGTTGTCAAGCTAAGGTTGTTTTTCCCTCTAGGAAAGCATTAAGACTGTAGGCAGTTCCTGGAGAAATGTTATACTCTGCCAGCCTCAAGTATTTGTCAATGGGCTGCATGTTATAAGGAAATTTAATCTCCTTTTTCCTTCTGCCTTTGTTTCCCACATCAACTACCGTTTGTTAATTTTTACAATTTGACAAGTATTGTGCTAAGTACTTTATTTATACTATTTCATTTAATCCTTAGAGCAAATGTACAAAGTAAGTCCTCATCTTTCAGATTTTCATCCTCTCGGCTCATAAAACCCTGATTTCAAGCCCTGTGTTTATGACTAATGTGATACATCTCAGCTTCCTAAATACTTTAGACTTGACTGCTAGTCCAGGCCTAATCTCTGCCCTAATATTCTGCCTCTCAGACTTCCCCTTATCTCTGTGCTCTGTCTGAAGAGTGTCTGCTCTTTACAGGTCAAAAATTTTTTTTTTTCAATGTTTTATTTATTTCTAGGAGAGAGAGAGAGAGACAGCGTGAGCAGGGGAGGGTCAGAGAGAGAGGGAGTCACAGACAAACAGGCTCCAGGCTCTGAGCTGGCAGTCAGCACAGAGCCAGACGCGGGGCCCGAACCCACGAACCGCGAGATCATGACCTAAGCGAAAGTCTGACGCTTAACCGACTAAGCCACCCAGGTGCCCCTACAGGTCAAACTTTGTATCCTCACATAAAGTCTACTGTCAGTAGACAGGTAGTTGTTTTCTAGGGTCTAGGAAATACACTACAAAATTATAGAGGCAACAGAGAAGAAAGATGACCCTCAAGTTGTAGTGACACTAGAGCGTGAAGGTGTCACTAGGTTGCCACTAGGTTTGGCCACAGGAGTCCTGGCCAATGGGGTGTGGGCAGAAGTGATGTGTTTTCCAAGCTCCTTCCCCTTCAGTCGTACATTTAAGATCACAGCCTCACAAATTAGAAGTAGCCCAGAAATGCCAAGTAGAAGCCCCTGACAGTTCTGGGCTGTGATTGGAAATTATGCTTTGGCATAGCCTATTTATCTTGACAGGAAACTAGCAAAAAGAAAAAAAAGTGACTAACTTCAAAACCATACTAAACTTAAAAAAGTTGTTTAGGGGACACCTGGGTGGCTCAGTCCATTAAGCGTCCGATATCAGTTCAGGTCATGATCTCACGGGTCATGAGTTCAAGACGCAAGTCAGTCTCTTTGCTGACTTAAAAAAATAAAAAATTAAAAAACACTTCACCTCATTGCCTTGAGGTGGAGGATAGAGAGGGCTGTGAGAGGGCACAAAAGGGTTTCAGGTGGATCATTACAATGCTCTTTGTTAAGCCGGGTCACTCATGCGTGGGTATTCATGATGTTATTTTTAAAGAAATCGTACGTAATTACAATTTAAAAGCAGGATGGGGGGCACCTGGGTGGCTCAGTGGGTTAAGCATCCAGCTTCAGCTCACTTCATTATCTCACAGTTTATGGGTTCGAGCCTCACATCAGGCTCTATGTGGACAGCTTGGAGCCTGGAGCCTCCTTCGGATTCTGTGTCTCCCTCTCTCTCTGCCCCTCCCCTGTTCATGCTTTGTCTCTCTGTCTCTCTCTCAAAAATAAGTAAACATTAAAAATAAATTTAAAAAAAGCAGGATGGTACTTCAAATACTATCTTTTGTGTCTTATGTCTCTGTCTCTCTAACTACCCATCGATCCCTCTTCTCATATATATATATATATGGCCCAGAGGAAAGGTGAAGGAGGAATGTCCAAGGAAAGGGGTGGGTAAGCTAAAGAGAAGTGGAGCATTTATAAAGCTGGTGGCCATGGGGCGCCTGGTTGGCTCAGTTGGTTAAGCGTCTGACTTCGGCTCAGGTCATGATCTCACAGTTCGTGGGTTCGAGCCCCACATCAGGCTCTGTGCTGACAGCTAGCTCAGAGCCTGGAGCCTGTTTCAGATTCTGTATCTCCCTCTCTCTCTGACCCGCCCCTGTTCATGCTCTCTCTCTCTCTCTCTCTCAGAAATAAATTTACAAAAAAAAAAAAAAAGCTGGTGGCCCTGCAGGTATGTGAGAAAGAAAGAGCCGTCAGCAGAAAGGCAAGGATTGGCTACAGAAGCAGTGATGACAGCCTGGACTATGACATTGGGGAGTTAATGGTAAGTCAGGGCCTCTGCAGGAAAATGGGGCCACGCACAAAGATTAGTGAAGAGAGTTGAATACATGACGATTTATAACAGGTGGGCAGGGTGAAGAGAAAGCAGCAAGAGATGGCCCACAGTACCCCGTGGACTAGCAAGAGCTGGGAGCCATCACCACTCCATGGATTGAAGGGGAAAAGGGAGAGAACCTGGGGAGACAACGGTATGGAAGGGCTCTCTCACAGGAATGCAGGCAGACCTGAGGGAGAGCCTGAGGAAAAGTATCTTCCTAGTCTCCTTCTTCCCACCTTCCTATCTCTGGCTGGGGCTCCCCACTGGTGGCTTCTGCTCAGAAGCCAGAGGGAAAGTCCATTCTCACAGTCCCTGCATGTCAGCCTCCCAGGGCTCAGGGTGCAGAGTGAATCTGGAGGGGAAAATATTAGCCCCTCAGTGAAGAAGAGCATTTTGTAAAGAAGTTTCCAGAACGTCAGAATGTAGGGCGCCTGAGTGACCCAGCTGGCTGTGTCCCATTCTTGATTTCAGTTCAGATCATGATCTCATGGTTTGTAGGATCGAACCCTGAGCCATCAGGTTCTGTGCAGACAGCTCAGAGCCTCTTGGGATTCTCTCTCCCACCTCCCATGCCCCTCCACACCCTCAAAATAAATAAATAAACATTTAAAAAAAATGTCAGAATGCTGTATCAGTCTGAGGACTTAGCATCAGTCAAGGCAGTAGCACCAAATGGTAGGAGTTACTGTATTCTTCCTCACTGGGCACTTGAGGGGGAAAAAAGGTCAGTTTCACTAAGAATGCTTTTTTGTAAAAAATATTTTTTATTTATTTCTGAGAGAGAGAGAAACCGCATGAACAGGGGAGGGTCAGAGAGAGAGGGAGATACAGAATCTGAAGCAAGCTCCAGGCTCTGAGCTGTCAGCACAGAGCCCGAAGCGGGGCTCAAACCCATGAACTGTGAGATCATGACCTGAGGCAAAGGTGGACACTTAACCGACTGAGCCACTCAGGCGCCCCTAATTTTATGAAATCTTAACCATTTAAAAATGTTTATTTTTGGGGGTGCCTGGGTGGCTCAGTCGGTTAAGCGTCTGACTTCAGCTCAGGTCATGATCTCACAGTTTGTGGGTTCAAGCCCCATGTTGGACTCTGTGCTGGCTGCCAGCTCAGGGCCTGGAGCCTGTTTCAGATTCTGTATCTCCCTCTCTGACCCTCCCTGTTCATGCTGTCTCTCTCTCAGAAATAAATAAAACATTAAAAAAAATGTTTATTTTCATTTATTTTGAGAGAGAGAGAGAGTATGTGCAGGGGAGGGGCAGAGAGAGAGAGAGAGAGAGAGAGAGAGAATCCTAAGCAAGTTCTGCCCTGTTGGAGAGAGAGAGAGAGAGAGAGAGAGAGAGAGAGAGAGAGAGAGAATCCTAAGCAAGTTCTGCCCTGTTAGCCCAGAGCCCAATGCAGGGCTCGATCTTGAGCTGTGAGATCATGACCTGAGGTGAAACCAAGAGTCAGGTGCTTAACTGACTGAGCCACCCAGGTGCCCCACTTTACTTGTGATCTTTTTACTGTTCTGAGTGTTGATACAGAAAATGTGCATAAAGCACTTCTAGTGCCTATTGAAGTATGATGGTTTTAAGGAAAAAACGTGTGATTTTTTTTTTTTTTTGCATTTGTCAACTGAACTGCTTTCTTCATAGAACACTTTTTTTTTTTTTACTTTAAAGAAAGACAAATTTTTTATTACACTTGGATATTTTGCAGTAATTTTTGAGAGTGATCAAAGTGAGACTGTCACTTCAATGAAAACAACTGAGAGTAATTGTTTGTTATCAATTATAAAACTTCAGCTTTAAAGTAGAAATTAGAATTTTGGAAACCTTGTATCTACCTCTGTGAGCTTGACAGCTACCTAATACTTAAAGACTTTTTTGATGGGATTGTTGAAATGGGCTCTCCCTCACTTGGAAGATTTTTATGATTTAATGAACATATATATATATATTTAAGTAGGCTACACATCCAATGTGAGGCTTGAACTCACGACCCTGAGATCAGGAGTTACATGTTCTATTCACTAAGCCAGCCAGATACTCCACCAACATATATTTTTAGAAGTTTATTTTTTTGAGAGAGAGAGAGTGCATGAGTGGCAGAGGGGCAGAGAGAGAGGGGGACAGAGGATGTGAAGCAGGCTCTGTGTTGACAGCAGAAAGCCCAATGTGGGGCTCAAACTCATAAACTGAGAGATCATGACCCGAGCTGAAGTCAGATGCTTAACTGGGCCACCCAGGTGCCCCACCACCACCAGTATTTTTTAAATGATCAATACATGAAATCGCAAAATCATGGATACAAAGATCCATTCAAAATTCAAGAGAGACTAGTGTTATTTCATTGTAACAGAGTACAAAAGTTCAACAATAAGGTTTCAAATTCCACATTGCAAATTACCTTAAAGAAATGAGACCACTTGTTGAGTTTTGGTACCGTATCAAAGAAGAATATCCACAATAATCAGCAAAGACTATGAAAATACCCATTCTCAATGGCAAATCTGAGTGAGGCCAGCATTTCCTCACACTTCAGTCCAAACAACGTATCACAGTAGATCGAATGCAGAAGCAGATAATGAGAATCCAGCTATTCCTTTATTCATCCAGACAAGAAAGAGATTTGCAGACATGTAAAGCAATGCCCCTCTGTTCACAAGTATATTTTTGTTTTTATAAATTTTTTTAATGCTTATTTTTGAGAGAGAGCACATGCATGTGTGCAGGCGTGAACAGGGAAAGGGCAAATAGAATGAGCGAGAGAGAATCCAAAGAGGACTCTGACAGCAGAGTGGCGATGCAGGGCTTGAGCTCATGAACCCCAAGATCATGACCTGAGCTGAAGTTGGAGGCTTAACCAACGGAGCCAACTAGGTGTTGGTTTTTATAATTTTTAAAAATAAAAATGTTAATTTATGTTAACGTGGAATAGGTTCAATTTTCATTTAAATGCATCTATACTTAATTTTTTGTTTTTATTTTTTTAAATGTTTTATTTATTTTTGAGAGAGCACAAGGCGGGGAGGGACAGAGAGAGGGGAACAGAGGGGGACAGAGAATCTGTACTGACAGCAGTGGGCCCAATGTGGGGCTTAAACTCATGAACTGTGAGATCACGGCCGGAGCAGAAGTCGAACACTCAACCGACTGACTCACCTGGGTGCTTGTTTTAATTTCTAATGTGGCCAATAGCAGTACACAGAATCCAGCTATTTAGTGACTTTAGCATAAGACTCTGCACCCAATTGCAATGTGTGTGTTTTCCCCAACGGCCAGGCGATTCTCTGGTACCAGCTGGGTGTCCTACAATTCAACTCAATTCTGACACTGTCTGCCTGGAGATGGACATCGGATCCCACAGGTTAAAGGCTCAGCCTTACGTGACTGCCCTCACCTCCCTTCACCCCTTAGGATCCCAGTCTCGAGCCTAGGTTGTCACCTGTTCCAATCCCCTCCTTGGATTCAATTAATATGCTGGAGTGGCTCATAAAACTCAGAGAAACATTTTACTCTCTAGATTATTGGTTTATTATAAAAGGGTCTAACTCTGGCACAGTTAGATGGCAGACATGCATGGGGCTGTCTCAGCATGGCACTGTCCTCAGGCTCCACCTGTTCAACAATGTGGAAGTCCTGTTTTATTTTGGGGAGGGGGTGGTTTATAAAGGCTTCTTTACATAGGCATGCAAGTCATTGGCCGTTGGTAAGTGAATTCAGTATACAGCCCCTATCCCCTCTCTGGAGGTTAGAGGGGTGGGACTGAAAGTTCCAGCCCTCTGAACACAACCTCGGTTGTCCTGGCAACGAGTCCCCCATCCTAGCTTTCCCGAAGCCATTTCATTAACATAACAAAAGACACCTTTATAGCTCTCATCACTTAGGAAATTCCAAGGGTTTTAGGAGCTCTGTGGCAAGAATGGGAATGTAGACTAAATACATCTTATTAAAAGTCCCCATATCACCAATGGTATTTAAGAGTGTAAAGGAATCCTAAAACCAAAAAGTTTGAGAAGCAATATAGGGAACACAATGCAGGTAGCTACTTGGATTGTTGGAATTGCAGAAAGGCCGGAGGTGGCTTCACTGGGAGCTGCTACTGCCCTTGAGACTGGGGGACAAAGGAGGGGGCGGGTGCACCATTGGCCTTGAGCAAGAGCTTCCTTTTGGGACTTGGCATTATAAAGGATGACCTACTGGGAACCAGACTTGTGTGAGGGACTGCTTGATAGGAGTCGAAAATATGAAGGAGGTGAAGCCCCTGCTGCAAAATTGCACTCAGAGCAGAGAGAAGTGGGGACAAATGCCCAGGTTTCTTTCTCCTGTTCCCCAATTTCACTGGACAGCCCTGTCTGGAAGCTGGTTCTCAGCGGACTGTGGGGAACACAGCTTGCAGAAGTCCATCTTCCTGCAATACAAGCAGAGGAGAGCAGAGATGTGAGAGCAACAGGCACATGCTTGGCCCAGAAAAGGAAGGAGAGAACCAGAATGTTGGCTGGAGGGGGCCACAGGAATGAGAAAGGCTGCTTTTTTTTTCTTAAATTTTTAATGTTTATTTATCCTTGAGAGAGTGAGAGAGGCAGAGAGTGAGCAGGGAAGGAGCAGAGCAAGAGAGGGACACAGAATCCGAAACAGGCTCCAGGCTCTAAGCTGTCAGCACAGAGCCCGACACAGGTCTCGAACCCACGAACCGTGAGATCATGACCTGAGCCGAAGTCGGACGCTCAACAGGCTGAGCCACCCAGGCGCCCCGAAAGGCTGCTTTTAATGGGAGGATCTCCTACTGGTGTGAAGGAGCAGGAAAGAGTAGAGTAAGGCAAACCTGGTCCAGGTGGGGATATGGGCAAAAGGGAGATATGGCCAACTCCAGGCAGACTGGTAGCCAATTTCCATATGAAACATGCTGACTGGGACCAACTCACTGGAACTGCAAATAAGGAATTTATTTAGAAATTGTTTGCATGCTGCTCTTAGAGTCTGCCTCTTTAGGAGACTGTTAGATACTGGGCATGGGGAGGGTAATGTCATCTGGTCCTAGGCTAATAATTTTCAAATGTCTTATATGCAGCCTAGATCCCTCTTATATCCAACAGCCTGCTAAAAATCTCCACCTGGATGATGAGGTGTCCTCCTGTGACCTGGGTAACTCTTAATCACGCTCAGGTCTCCCCTGAAACGTACTTCTCCCGAGAAGGCCACCCTGGCCCCTAAACCAGACTCTTACAGCACAGGCTTTCTTGTCATTAGCTGATTTGTTATACCTGGTCTGGATCACCTGGCGGAAGAACCAAGCTGCACTCAGAGATCTTGGAAGGCAGGAAGTTTATTTCACATTGGCAGGCTCCTAAGAAATCACTCTCCAGAGGTCTGAGTCCAGAGCGTAAACAGAGGGAACGATTTATAGTCTATTACTTCCGCATCCCATATTAGTAGTAATTTGGTGCGCATGGCAAGCGGCATAGGAAGAACCTGGAAGCGAAGTCTTCAGTGGGGGACTGGAATTCCCCTATCAGTCCTGCGAGCCATCTTACAACAGATTTTTCTCTATCAGATTAACATCTGTCTCTTCCACGAATCTAAATGAAAAGGTACATTGAGGCACTCTCGAACTGCCAGAATTTGAGTATTTTCGGGAAACCCTGAGGCCAGTTCCTCAAGGGTTTGGGAGTGGGCTGTACTTACTGGCACGCAGTGCAAAGTGGGGCGGTAAGTTCATTGGCTTGAGGACCAGATTCTTGGCGGATGTTCATTGGTCAGGAGAGAAGTGTTGGGCTTCCACACTCAGGTGCAGGCGGGCACATCCTTCTAAGGGCGCATGCGTGAGATTCTCCATTTCCTATTCTCTGATTCCATTTTAGGCTGAAATCCTTTCACACTTCGGACCCAGAGGTTACCGCGTCTTTGTGGCCAGCTCCCAGCACAGTGCAGTGGTACCCATCCCCCATCTGCGGTTTCCCTTTCCCACGTTTCTGCCACTTGTCGTCACCCGCGCACAGGTAGTAGAATATCGTCCTGACGAATCTGCCGAAGGTCAATGGTAGCCTCATCTACGCCACCATGTGACGTCATCACCTCACTTCCTCTCATGTTATCGCCTCACTTCCTCTCGTCCCGCTAGCACTTAATATTTTCCGTCATCACAGGAAGAGGAGGGGTGAGTAGAATACAATAAGATATTTTGAGAGATGACATCTACCTAATTTTTATTATAGTATATTGTGATGCATGTTCTTTGTTTTATTATTGTTAATTTCTTACAGTACGTAATTCATAAGTTTCACTTTGTTATAGGTAGGTATGTACAGGAAAAACGGTAGTTTATATAGGGTTCTGTGTTACCCGCAGTTTTAGGTGTCCGCTGGGGGTCTTGGAACATGTCCTCTGCGGATAGGGGGGCGCTGTTGCGTTGGTACAAGGTAGGTACTTAATGAATATTTGATGAGTGAATAAATGGCGGATTGTAAGGAGGTGTAGAATATGGGGAGGTTTATGTTAAGCAACGTCCCCTCGCTCCTGCCTTCAGAGTCTCAGGGAGCCAGAGGAGAGACCTGTGTTGGGAGACCTTTCTTCCCTAGTGTATGCAGCTCACAGAGCGGAGCCAGGAGCTTGTAGTTTAATTCTGGCTCTCACACGGTGGCTATGAAATCTTGGGCAAGCCGAATAAGTCTTCTCAGCCTCCATCTTCTGATGGTTAAAATCGAGGCGATAGTATCTGCCCTCCCCACCTCTAGAGAGGCTGTTGTGAAGGTGAGAGGTAGTGTTACTGATAGAGTAGCACCAAGCACAAACCCGAATTCAGAGGAGCCCCTGAACAGTTCTTCTGCCTTAAGCTCTAGATGGCTAAACTTATGTCAACAGCCCTGCTGTTTATCTCCTCCAGAGAGGAAATGTTAACTGGAAGCACTTCAAGGGACTGTGGAGTTGGACGTCTCCACAGGCTTCTGAAAGCAGTGGTGGAGGGAGTCTCCAGCAGGTGTGGGGTGTGCTGGCCAGCCAAGGGGCGCAGCCCATCTTCCTCCACCGCTACTGTGGGGTTCACACATGGGGCAGCTGATGCAGAGAGCAGAACAGGTTAGACCCAGGAGTTCTGATTCCCAGGTTAGCTCTGGTCTTGGGCAGGTTCTTGTGCCACCGAGGACAAATGAAAGAGATGGGTCATGGGGGCGCCTGGGTGGTTCAGTCGGTTAAGCATCCGACTTCAGCTCAGGATATGACCTCACAGTCTGGTGGTTTGAATCCTACATTTGGTGAGCTCAAGCCTCGCATTGGGTGAGCTCAAGCCCTACTCAGGCTCTGTCTCTGCCCCTTGCTCTCTCGTGCCTCCTCTCTCAATTAAAAAAAGAAAGGAAGGAAGGAAGGAAGGAGGGAAGGAAGGAAGGAAGGAAGGAAGAAAGAAAAGAAAAGAAAAAAAAGAGGTCACGAGCAGAAGAAAGCTCCTTGGAGACGCCCGTGTCCTTTCTCTGCACAGGCCTAAGTCAAACCCTGGGATATAGGGACTAAGGGCACGTCTCTGCCCTCAAAGAGTTTATGGTTGAACAGGCAGTAGACGGATGCCCTTATCCAGGCCCAAGACCCTGCCTTGTTAGGGAGCAGTGAAGGCAGAGGCTTGTCAGGGGTAAAGCAGTGGGTGGGTGACCCCGTCCTGCTGCTGCTGGCTGCTTCTTTCTCAACTGGAGCTGCGGAGGCAGGTCTGCCAGGCACTGAGGAGGGTGCTTCCTGGCTCCAGGCGCTGGGGGTTGACTCACACGGATGCCATTGGAAAGAGCCTGTCTCAGAGGAAGGCCCGAGGTTCCTGAGGAGAAACAATCTCACTTCCTCATTTCTTCAGTTGCAGTGCTGTTAGAACCTCTGGGCTCGGCCCACAGAAGCCTGAGAGGCCTGAACGCAGGGGATTGGAGGTTAGGTGGTCTGCAGGAATGCAGTTGCCCCCCCACCGTGCCCTAATCCCTAGGACCTGGGGGAGAGCGTGGCTGGTACCAGCCGGGGCTGCATTTCACCACAGTCCCTCTGAAGCCAGGCCAGAGTGTATGAGTTATAGGCCAGGCCCAGCCCAGTGAGGGGGTTGAGCTGGGGAGTTCTGGGCCTCACACCGACCGCCCTAGGGTAGATAAGGATGGATCAAAGGGGCCTGTGCCTCCTGCACCATTATGTCAGGGTCCACCACCCGGTGGATGGAGTGACAAGACAAATAGTATATATATACATGGAGGGGATTTTATGTTTCCTTTTGAAGCCCTTTGCACAGACGTCTTGTGTGTGAAGCAGCCTGTGCACTTCTGCGCAGCCGACCCCCCCACCCCTTCCTGTAAGGCTGGTCCTGTGTCCTTTCAGGTTTACCCCTTGGGGCCCACATTGGCTTGAAGTGAACATTAGGGGCAGCTTTTGTGAGCCCCAGTAAGACCCCCGGGGGCCCCTGTGCCCACCCATCCAGACTTGGGGTCTGTAGACACTTTGTTACGGCCTGTGATCTAGCCTTGCAGTCCTGGAGGAAGAGTGCATTTTCCTGGACGTTTCGTGGAGGTCAGGAAGAGGGCATTTCACACCCTAGTCTCCCACCGCTTCCCTGCCCAGTAGACATCCTGGCCTTCTCTGCATCCTGGTTCCCTAGCACTGGCTGCCAGCCCCTTCTTCCCTTTCTGCTCCTGATTCAGACTCTGAAAACCCCTCTCTTCTCCAATGCAGCGGGGCCTTTCCCAGGTCCTTCCCTCAGGCCTCTTCGGGATTTCCCTGCAGTTTGTAGACTGCAGCTTTCGCCCAGCGATCAGAATCTGAGCGGGCTTGGCCAGCAGCTGCCCTATTAATAACTGTGCTTTGACTGCCTTCTTAAACCTGCCCAGGGTGCATCTGGCCTCATCCCACCACTCCTTTGTTTTTGTTTTTGTTTTCTTAATTAAAATTTTTTTTCTTAAAAATTTTATTTTCTTTTTTCTTTTTAGTAATCTCTATATCCAGTGTGGGGCTTGAACTCATGACCCCAAGATCAAGAGTCACATTCTCTACCAACAAAGCCAGCCAGGCACTCCCTTCATCCCACCACTCCTAAAGCAGAGAAGAGTTTAACTGTGGAACATGCAATCCCTGTTGCAGGGTGCAGGGCCCAGCTGGGTGGACAGCCATCCAAGTTCCTGCATGCTCTGGGGTATTTCCAAAGCTCAGGGCTGGGGTCTTTGTTTGTTCTCAGGTTCCAGGAACCCATCCCCGCCTCCCCCAAACCCTAACAATCTTTCCTTCCTCCAAACAAAGAGCCCTTTTGATCTTGATCACTCTCTTGGAGCTTACATGCCAAGTGTCTTGAGTAATAAAAATAAGATTATCAGCAAACACTCAGAGAGCACTTGCTATGTTCTAGGTTCTATTCTAAGCACTTTATAGTTATTAGTTCATTTAATCTCATAGTTGGAGTGGAGGGGGTCTGTCTAATTTCTTTAATTATATCATGATATCTTCAAGGGCAGAGGCTGGGGTAACACCCGTTTTCTCCCCCAGATTCCTTGCACTCCAAGAATGTTTGCTGATTGAGTCGGTCTTGTCCTTGGGGGGTGACATCCCATCCTGGTTACTCACTTTCCCTTTCTTTTCAAATGGGAGTAGGATTTCCTTTCCTACTCCTTCGGGTAATAGAGAGTGATAGAAAGTGACCTGGGGAAGCTTTAGGGTCATTGGGACTTTCTCCCTTTGACTGCAGATGGGACACCTTCCCTATCAAGGAAGACACGTGCCAGAGAGAAGCAGAGGAGGTGAGCTTTCTAAGCAGGAGGGGAGAGAAGCACCGTGTGTATGTGTGTGTGTGCGCGCGCGCGCATGCATGGTGGTTGTTTCTGGATGGTGGATTGTGGATGATTTTGGTTTTCTTTTTATGCTTTCCTGCATTTTCTACCGTGAGCAAACATTACTTTTACACTCTCAAAAGAAGAATTAGAAATGTAAAAAGAGAAATGTCTATCAAGTATTTTGTTGAGTAGTGACTGTTGAGGTGCATTTTAAAGGATGAGTACAGAAGCCCCAGAAGCTGCACTGGCATTCAGCAGGCATCCAGTGACCTGTTTTGACTGACCAGTGCTTGTGCCACACCCATTAATAGTTTAATGTTTCCCCTGCCCAGGGGGACCTGGGCGGCTCATATGGTTAAGCATCTGACTCTTGATTTCAACTCCGGGCATGATCTCACGGTTCATGGGTTTGAGCCCTGCATTGGGCTCCGTGCTGGCAGGGTGGAGCCTGCTTGGGATTCCCTTCCTCTCTCTGCCCTTCCCCTGCTGTCTCTCTCTCTAAATAAATAATTAAACTTAAAAAAATATATTAAAAAAACCTCCCCAGGGGCGCCTGGGTGGCTTAGTTGGTTAAGCGTCCGACTTTCGCTTAGGTCATGATCTCGCGGTTCGTGGGTTCGAGCCCCGCGTCGGGCTCTGCTGACTGCCAGCTCAGAGCCTGGAGCCTGTTTAGGAGTCTGTGACTCCTTCTCTCTCTGACCCTCTCCTGCTCACGCTGTCTCTCTCTCTCTCTCTCTCTCCTAGAAATAAATAAAAACATTAAAAAAAAAAAAACACACAAAAAAACCAAAAAACCTCCCCAGCCCAGAAATCATCTCTCTTCTTTGGGTAGGAGGAAGATTGTAATCCTGGGTCAGTTCCCTTCCCCAAGCCAGCAACCCCTGTCTAGTGATGCTCTCTTTCCTTCCTCTACTGATGGCTGCAGGAAGGGGTTTCTGCCACCTTTTCCCTGGATTACCTGTCTCAACCTCCCAGCCTTTAGAGTGAGCAGTCTTTGACTCCAAGCTGGCTCCATGTTTTTAAAATGTCAAGGTCAGGAAAAAAAAAAAAAAGGCCAAGGTCTGAGTCCCATGCCACACCACTTAAACCAGAACCTCTGGGGTGATCCCTCAAACAGGGGTGAGTTTTAGGCTCCCAGGAGGCCTCTGATGGGCAGCCGGGGTTGACGACCCCTGAGGCAGATGCAGAAAGTCCACAGAATGGACAGAGGGGCCAGCATCGAGTGGCTTGTTCTGTACTAGGTGCTGTGAGGGAGGACACCCAGGTGGATGCACACAGAGATGGGTGTCTGCCCTCTGGGAGCTTGTGGTTGATCATAGAGTCAGTGAGCAAGCTAGATCCTGTGCACAGCAAGACAGGGACACTCAGTGTGGTGCCTGCTGTGTCCACCCTGGGCCAGTTCAGACATGGCTGTTGAAGATGGTGAGGAAGGAGGCAGTTCAGGTGTCCTGAGGGTAATCAGGCCGGTCTTTCTGGAAGAAGTTCTGGAGGCAGTTTTGCGGGGTGGGAGAGGCCCTCACAATGCTGCACTGACTCTTCTGGCCCTTTCTAAGGGTTTTCTCTCAGGTTCCCTTATCTGATGAACCAGCTTCTTTGTAACTCTGGGTCCAATCGGGTGTGGCTGGCCACTCTTCAGTCACTGCCCCACTCTCCAGGACACCCCGGCAGACTAAGCTCTGACAGATAAGAACTGTGCTTGTTAGCACAGCTGTTCTCTGCAACACCCAGTGTTGTTTTCAAGCCGATGGAAATTTGGGTGCGGAAGTGTGGCTACATCCACCCAACTTCAGAGTTGGGCTTGGTTCCAAATAAAAGGAAATTTAGTCAGTTTTCCCAGACACAGGGACAAAAATAGAGTTGACAGGAACCTCAAAGGGTCTGCTGAGGTACGAGGGTTACACCTAGAAAAATCAACTGGCTCTTTGGTCTTGGTGCTGTCAGATGCCCCGATCAGAACTAGACTTCGAGCATCAACAGTTGTGTCTGGTGCTCTACAGGTGATGTCTGACCAGAAGGTGATTTTATTCCTTCTGCTGTTAAGAGTATTAGAGATCGCTGGCCTTTTTGGCCAGTAACCTGTATTCTGGGGTTTATGAAGTTCAGATAAAACTACATGTGTGGCCAAGGAGATTGTACCTGAGGGGGAAAGGAACTGGATGGCATAACTCATGTTTGCATAGACAGGACCCTGTCATGATTTGTTACGCCCGGTTTCAACCTTGGATCATGTCTCAGGGGGGTGTGTGTGTGTATGTGTGTGTCCTCGTAAGCTCCTGGTGCAGAATGGGGCCTCCCGGGGGAACTGGTTCTGTCTTGACATCCCCAGTAGGACCAGGCCAACCCAGTGTTGACATCACCGGTGTCCTTCCTCACACTGTGGAAAGTGTGCTTCTTTTTCCTGTGCTTCCACCAACCCAGCTCCAGGTGCTTTATATGCAGTGGCAGGGAGGGGTCTTCGGCCCATCGTGGGCCTTTCGGAGACTCCTCTGTGAGCAGGTTTCCTGGCATCCGATGCACGGAGGTTACGTTGCTGGTGAGCAGCAGAACTGAGCCTGAAATTCAAATCTCTGGGTTGCCACCCTGCCCTCCCCCACGTGCTGAGCTCTCGGTCCAGAGACTCCAGAACTTGGATGTTGTGTAAAGCAGGTGGTGTATAATCAGGGTTGGAAAAGGACCTGGCAAAGAACACAATTCCCACATCTCCATACATTTGTCATTGTGTCCATGCTTATGTGGCCGAGCTGGGCCAGAGGTGGTCCTTGCAGATGATACAGATAGAGCCTCATCCCGTGCAAAGATTTCACACAGCTCCAGGCTCCTGCTCGAGCTGATGGTGAAGAGAACGGGTGTAAGATGGCAAGGCTGAACTCATTTTTCTTTAAAATTAGAAACGCAGCACTGAAGTGACTGGGGCGGATTATTTGACCCTTCTGAGCTTTATTTCCTCGTCTGTAAAGTGGGAACACGAAAGGAACTGGCTTCATAGGGTGTGGCGGAGGTTCAGTTGAGATGAGATGATATTTACAAAGTGCCCAGGGAGCACAGCGCACAGGAAACTTACTAAGGCTGAGAAACTCTTTTTCCTAAAGGGTCCTCCTTCTGAGCCAGCCTTCCTTCTTCCTTTCCCTTGTCTGTGTCCTCACAGCCTGTGACGATGGGTGTGGGTGACTGTCCCTTTGAGACAAAGCTGTCCCCGGGGGAAGTGACATGTCCCTGAGACATGTAGTGAGTCAACAGCTTGGGGGTCTTGGAGCCCACATCTCCCTGTGGGCTGGTCTGCCTGCTAGTGCACCGAGTTTCTGCTTTCCACAGGCCAGCCTGGGGCCCTGCCTCCCAGCTTGCTGCCGTCCCCTGCCGGAAACCCCGCCCCGTTGTCCCAGGCAGCCTGGGACTGGGAAGCCCAGCTGCTGGGCTGACAGTTTCCTTTAGAGGCTGAGATAACTTTGAGAGATGTCTATCTATCAGGTTCAGGGAAAGGGTGGAGGGTCTGAGTGAGCCCTTTGCTGCCCTGAGATATCTGGTGGGCTGTACTTCGAGAGGAGATCATTTAACCTCACAGCCTGGCCTCTGCCACTTTCTCCCTTCCTCCTTCTTCCCTATCCTCACCCTTACCCCTCAAGGCTTTGATGAGTTTCTGGGAAGCTTTGGTGTGAGACTGGACAAGCCTCATTAACTCCTTCAATGCTGTCAGGGCTGTGGGTAGAGAAGATGGAAAAGTACTGGGGCTAGGGGACAGGAGGGGGCTTTAGGGATGGTCCAGTTGCTCTAGTTTTGTCTCAGGAAAAAGCTTCAAGAGTCCAGGCTCTAGGGGCTCCTGGGTGGCTCAATCTCTTAAGCATCCAACTTCGGCTCTGGTCATGATCTTGCGGTTAGTGAGTTTGAGCCCCGCATCGGGTTCTGTGCTGACAGCTCAGAGCCTGGAGCCTGCTTCAGATTTTGTGTCTCCCTCTCTCTCTGTCCCTCTCCCACTTGAACTGTCTCTCTCTCTCAAAAATAAATAAACATTAAAAAAAAAAAAAAAGGGGACGCCTGGGTGGCTTAGTCGGTTAAGCGTCCAACTTTTCGCTTAGGTCATGATCTCGCGGTTCGTGGGTTCGAGCCCCGCGTCGGGCTCTGCTGACTGCCAGCTCAGGGCCTGGAGCCTGTTTCAGTCTGTGACTCCCTCTCTCTCTGACCCTCCCCTGCTCATGCTGTCTCTCTCTCTCTCCTAGAAATAAATAAAAATGTATATATAAAAAAAAAGAGTCCAGTTTCTATCATGGATTAACTCCGTGAGATAGGAAACTTAAAGTTATCGTCTCTGAGTCCTGGTTTTGTCATGCGTTAAATGGGGGTGAAAATGCTCTGTGTGTAAGGTTGACCACAAGGAGGAAAAGATCTAACACATTTAGGGAACCTGGCAGAGGGCCTGGCCCAATGAGACTAGTATGATAGTCATTCCCATGCTGCAATCTGGTAGGTGGCCTTGTGACATCAGTGAATAGGAATTCTCACCCTTTACTGGAAATGGCAGCTATTCTGATATAAGTCAGATGGGTCATCTTGGCATGGAAGGAATGACACTTCATTCATTCTGTAAATACCTATTTATTGAAAGTTACTCTGTATCAGGTACTGTTCAGGTATCTTGGGAAACAATTGTGAGCAAGACAGTCCCTGTCCTGAGGGTCCACACATATGTAGGGCTGCGGCCTGGTACTTCGGGCAGGGGTGGCTGGGGAGGTGGGAACAGATAACAGATCAGCAAAACATAAACATATAACATAACTTCATGTAGAGGTGGGTGCTTAGTAGAGAATGAAAATAGAGCCAAGGGTTCAATGCTGGTGGGCTACACGAATGCTATTAAATAGGGCATGTAAGGAAGGCCTTTCTAAGCAGGTGATCTTTGAGTGAAGGAATGAGGAAATGGGGCAGGAGTGTTTTCCAGCCATTGAGAACAGCATATTTGGAAGCCCTGAGGTAGATACCCAGCTTGGCAGGTTCTAGAAAGAGCATGAAGACTGGAGAAGATGGGGTGGAGGGAGAGAGGGGGCACAGGACCCCATGTGGGCACACCTGGGGCTGGGGAACCCCTCTCCCCTCAGGGCTGTGACCTCTGCCTGTCCACAGGTGGCAGTTGTCCGGGTGTGTGGAGAGGATGCCAGCGAGCAGCGGGAGGCCGGCTGGCCGTGGTGGGCTGCATGTTTGTTTTAATTAGGATGATGGCAGGCAGCTGTCATTGGTTTCTTTTTATTTATTTATTTTGTCCCTGGTTTGTGATGGAACTTTCTGGTGCTATTTGCTGATGCCAGAGGCAATCCTGAGTTCTAAAAACACAGCAGGGCCCAGCTGCTCCCTTTGGGCCGGCCCTGGGTTGGGACCAGCTCACGGGGAAGAGCTGGCAGCCCGGGCCATGCCCTACACGTGACACTGCTCCAGGCTCCGTGTGCCAAGCTGGAGCCCTCATGAGGACTATAATTCAGGGAGAAGAAAGTCCCTTCAGTCCCCAAGTCGAACCTACTGCTTAAGTAAACTGAGTGAGACTTTCTTTCATTAATTTCGCACTCAACCTCACATCAATTCAAAGCAGAACCTATTTCCTGGGACTGAGCACTGCTTGGGATACAAACCCAGCTGGCAGTTGTGGGTGGGGTGTGCTGGCTGACAGCTGTTCTGATGGGTTTTTACATATATAACTTAAAATATCTAAAAACCTATCAGAACGGGATGAACAAAAGATGCTCTCTAGCCCTCAAAGAGCCCGCACCTTGTCACACGCTCCCCTGACTGCCCATTGGGCCTGGGGGCTGTAGCGGTTTTGACAGCTGCATAAACCAAAGCATCGGGACATAAAGTACATCACGACACCGACTCTCCCCAGTATTTATCTTCCTGAGCGAAATCCTCATGTTGGCCAACCCCTCTGCCCCTACTCACCTAGGAAGCCCATTTTCAAAACCTGTATTGTTTTTCTTTCATTTCTTCTGTGTCTTTTCACTTCTGAAAAACTGGGACGTGGGCTGGATTGCCAACCTTTGCCCTCCAAGGACTGCTTCTCGCATACACCTTGGCGCCTTTTGGGGTTTTCATTCCTCAGATCCCCCACTCATACTGCTCCTTCCACCTCCCTGCAAAACTTCATGTTACAACGTTTGGCTTCCGGAACCTCTGGCCTATTCCTTCCTCCTGTGAGTATCCCTTTCCCTGCCTGCCCCAACTCTTGTTCTGTTTCAGGGTCTCCTTGTAAGGCCCTCTGGTCTCGGGACCATCACGGCTGCTATCTTGCAGGCCCCAGGCTCTGTGGGCTCCCGGGGACCTCCCAGCATCCCCTTTCCTGCTCGGTGTCTCAGTTCCCCCATTTGAGCTGTGATGAAGTCAAGTGACTTTATGCACTGCCTGCCATCTGGGGCAAGAAGAGAGCAACAGGGGCAGTGGCACGTGCCGTGGGGTTTTAGAAAGCCTCCAGCTCCAGGGATGGGTGGAGTGTCCCTGTGATCACCCCCAGGCCGGTAGACCCAGCATTTCTGTGATGAGCCTGCGGCAGGGAAGGGGGTGGGCAGTGGCCAGAAATAGATTCATTCTGGGGCCTCTGTGGAAAGTGTGGTGATGTGGAGCAGGGTGGGCCGGCGTTTCCCTGATCTCATCCAGTGTCTGCTTTCCTTTGTCTCCCAGTTTGGGGCTGCCCCTGCTTCCTTTATCAGGGCCTGCTCACACCAGGACGGCTGTGGGCTGCCCCTTTTCCTGTCCATTTTCTCAGCCTGGGTCCTGGGGGAGGCGGGGTAGGACTGGACTGTCCCCTCCCAGCAGGGGCTCGTTAGAAAGCCTGTTGCGGCTGAGGGAGTGTACTGGGAGGTGGTCCCAAACTTCCTTTTCAGACTCTCCTTGAACTGGACAGTGACTCACCCGGAGCAATCCTGTGATTGCAGGAGCATGTGTGGGCCTGACATCCAGGTCCTCGGGTTGTAGGATACAGGGTGCCCTGGGACCATCAGGAAAGACTCTCAGAGGGTTGACCCCAATGATAAGCCCACTGGATGATGCAGACCACAGAGTCTAGAGGGGGTTACTGGATACAAAATAGCAGAGACAGAAGGGGAGTGGGAGAGGATGACCAGGTGTGAACAGTATGGACGGTGAGAAGTGCTTGCAGAGCACCATGAAGGTGAATTGGCATGGCGCAGCCAGCTCTCCCTGCAAGCTGCTGGGGGGCAGAGGACAGGCTCTGAGTAGAGCCGGACAGGCAGCCACATCCAGCCACGTCCTCGGGGCACAGAGGAGAAAACCGAGACCCACCCACGGAGGTGAGGGCCTGGCTTGTGATCTCCCTGCCACAGAGGGGCCGATAGCCTTGCAACTCTGCTCCTGGGGTCACGGCTCTTTCTACCCCGACTTCAGACATTGCTTGAACTGGAAGGGTGAGAGGGTAGGGCTTCCTCATGGGGGACACTGAGGCTACCGCAGCGGACAGCAAGCAGACCTTCAGGGCCAGCCTTGGAATGTCCTTATTTCTCTCTGTCGTCTTCTGTGTTCACCTGTCTTGTCTTGTTTGTCCTCTCTCCTGGCCCCGCTCTTGTCCCTCTCTTCTTCCCTACTACCTGGTGAGCATCAGTGCATCTGCCCTAACCAGATCAGTTTTGTTTTGCAGTTGGCAAACACAGATCGAGGGAGCAGAGTGAAGAATGAGTGAACCAGAGGCCAGGGTGTCGAGGCTTCTGCCCTTGAAGGGGGTCGTACCCACAGATCTTCATGGAATGGCTAGCATGTGCTGGGGGCTGGGCCAAGCACTGAGTTAGATAGAGGGGAGACATGATCCCTGCCCTCAGCTCGCTCTTTAGTGGGGAAGCTGACAAATCAACGGATACCTTGAGTGTTAAAGAGAAGGGGTGAGTGCTGCCCAGGTGACAGGTGACCTACATCATGTGTGGTGGCAGGAACCCTTTCAGCTTCCTTTCCTCCCTTCTCCCTCCCCTCCCCTCCTTTCTTTTTACAATCCTCCATGTGTTTGTTGAGCCCTAAACCTTACTTGCCAGGTTCTTGCCAGATACTTCACTTGGATGTCCCACAGGCGTCCCCAGCAGCATGGCCTACCCATGTCACTCTCCTCTCCCCCCATACCTGCTCCTCTGCATTTTCCATCTCGCTTGAAAGCATTGCTCTGTGGCCCAGCTAGAAGCCTCTGGTGGTGTTTTCACCTCCTCCTCTTCCTTATACACACACATGGGGTATCAGATATTTGACTACCCACCTCCAAAGTGCTTTCCAGCCCACCCTGCACTTGTCTGTCCCCGTGACCACTGTTGACATGGGCTCTCACCATCTCTGTCCCAGGCCACTGCAGGGCTCTCCTGGTCCATGACCCCACTTCCCTCCTTTAACGCAGAGCCATGCTAGGAACGTTTCTACGACAAGTCGGGTTGTGTATTTGATAGTGCATATATTGGAGGCATCAGGTGCCAGGCACCATTCTCGGTGGTGAATATCAATATCAGTTCCTTTGATCCTCCTAACAGTTGTGTGAGGCGTATGTGATTATGACCACATCTCATGGACTCGAAGATGTTATCTGTTGTAAGATGCACCTTATTTTTGTAGCATTGAGAAAGAAAAATTCTTTCTTAAAAAACAATTTAAGTATTTACTTTTGAGGGGGGGGGCCACAGAATCCAAAGCAGGCTCCAGGCTTTGAGCTATCACACAGAGTCTGATGTAGGGCTTGAACTCAGGAACCGTGAGATCATGACCTGAACCAAAGTCAGAGGCTCAACAGACTGAGCTACCCAGGCGCCCTGAAAAAGAAAAATTCTGACACAATCTTTTTTTTATCACTTCAAATTTTTATTGTCTATTTAATGAAAGAGCTCTTATTTATTTAAAAAGTTTTATTTTTTAAAAATTTTATTTATTTATTTTTTGTCTGAGAGAGAGAGAGAGAGAGAGAGAGAGAGAGAGAAGCAGCATGAAGCATGAGCAGGTCAGAGAGAGAGGGAGATTCAGAATCTGAAACAGGCTCCAAGCTCTGAGCTAGCTGTCAGCCCAGAGCCCAATGCAGGGCTTGAACCCACAAACCGTGAGATCATGACCTGAGCTGAAGTCCAGCGCTTAACCAACTGAGCCACCCAGGTGCCCCTTATTTAAAAAATTTTAATGTTTATTTTTGAGAGAGAGAGAGACAGACAGACAGACACAGAGAGAGAGGGAGACACAGAATCCAAAGTAGGCACCAGGCTCTGAGTTGTCAACACAGAGCATGACATGGGACTTGAACTCACCAACTATGATATCACAATCTGAGCCAAAGTTGGATGTTTGACTGAGCCACCCAGGCACCCAAAAGAGCTCATTTAGATTTGTTTGGACAAAAATTTTCAGTCATATGTTTATCTAGCTCATACTTAAGTTCACAATAAAATAGTCTTGGTGTTCTCCACATTTTCTCATCTTCAGGCGTCCACGCTTCTGAATTATTTTAACACTCAGAGTCCTCAGAATCCATGTTTTTCCCCACATAATATTCTCTGTGCCATTTACAATGATGCAGTATTTCTTAAAAGCATGGGTATTCTGGGGCACCTGAGTGGCTCAGTCGGTTGAGCATCTGACTTCAGCTCTGATATATCAGCTTCATGATCTTACAGTTCCTGAGCTTGAGCCCCGCATTGAGTTCACTGTTGTCATCACAGAGCCCACTCTGGATCCTCTGCCCTTCTCTTTCTCTGCCCCTCCCTTGCTCGTGCTCTCTTTCTCTCTCTCTCTCTCAAAAATAAGCATTTAAAAAAAGCATGAGTTGGGGCGCCCGGGTGGCTTAGTCGGTTAAGCGTCCGACTTACGCTCAGGTCATGATCACGCGGTTCGTGGGTTCGAGCCCCGCGTCGGGCTCTGTGCTGACTGCCAGCTCAGAGCCTGGAGCCTGTTTCAGAGTCTGTCACTCCCTCTCTCTCTGACCCTCTCCTGCTCACGCTGTCTCTCTCTCTCTCTCTCTCCTAGAAATAAATAAAACATTAAAAAAAATTAAAAAAAAAATAAATAAAAAAAGCATGAGTTTTCTTCCAGACAGATGACACTGATTTTGTAATATTTGCTATGCATGCACAGCTGATGTTACGATGTCATTCTTGCCACCTAGCCAACAACACTGAGATGATTTTACATATTGTATGTACATATATATGTATGTAGGCTCCATGCATGGAGCCCGAAGCAGGGCTTGAACTCATGACCCTGAGATCAAGACCTGAACTGTGAACAAGAGTCAGGTGCTTAACTGACTTAGGTACCCAGGTGCCCCTTTACAGATTTTAAAAGGTGGGGAAAAAAAAGATGCATCTTGTAATTGATGAACTACATTATCCCAGTTAACGGATGAGAAAGCTGAGGTGCAGAGAGGTGAAGCATCTTCCCTGGGGGCCACACAGTGAGTGGTAGAGCTGAGACCTGAATGCAGACTGTCAGCCTGTGGGGTCTGTGCTTTACTAGAAAGCCTTCACTGGAAACTCACTTCCTGGAGCAAATGAAATCCAGACCCTCATCACCGCATTCAAGTCCTCTGTGACTGGGCTCTGCTTTTTCTCTAGACTCATCGGCTCTCAGGCAGCTTGTGCCCTAGCTGCTCTGGCCTGCTCCCCGACAGGCCTGTGGCACCCCCAGCTCGTACCCTCGGGTCTGCCTTAGATAGTTCAGGGCCACCTCCTCTGGGGTACCTCCCTTGACCCTTGTCGGTGCTCTCACAGATTTTAGTTCATTAGAGCCCCACTGGCAGCCTTTTGTGTGTGGTGCTGGCCTCCTGAGAGCCTGGGGGCCCCTGGGGGCCAGGGACCAGCTTCTGCCTCAGTGCCCCCGCCCAGCACAGTGCTCTTTTTCCTCGCACCCGGACTGACAGGATGTTGGATGGTTTGAGGAGCAGTTGGGAGATCTGGGATGTTTATAGTTGCCACTTGAATGTTGACCAGCTGGGGACTTACTGTTCATATAAATAATATCCTGTCCGTGGGGGTGTGTTCCTAGTGTCATCCCGAGTCATTGGAAAACACTGATTTGGCGTGTTCCAACCTAGAGCACCTCCCTCAAAACCCCTCTCCCTTCTGAACTCACAGACGCAATGACTCAGGCACTGCTGGCGGGAGAACTCGGGGTGTGGTGGGGCGCGCGTGCGTGCGGCTGTATACACAGGGCAGGGCGCAAGGGTTGGTGGACAGACCTCCTCTTTTCTGCTAAAATCTCATTTCCTGTGGCTGATGGATTCCGGGGAGGCTCCAGGCCACTCTGTTCCCAGTTCCTGCCGTGGGGCTGTGAGCCAGCTGCCCCAGGAGGAGATGCTCAGGCCAGCTAGCTTGGCACTCTCGCCGCCCTCCTCCACAGAGCGAGATGGCGAAGGCCCGTGTGGGAGAAGAGGAGGAGGGATGTTGCCGGCCTGCTCAGTTATTAAAGACATCTCAAGATAATGAGGCCTGAGGAAGAACAGAGAGCAGCAAAATTAAAAAACACCACCTTCTGCGCCTTGACCTTCAGGCCTGGGCAGAGGCATTTGGCGGATATTCAGCTGTTTGGAAGAGGGGATTTCTGGCCTCATCAGGCTGGAGGGTGTCCCTGAGGGTGTAGGCAATGCCACCTGGGCTTAGGTCTGTGGTCTCCTGTGTGTGTTAAGGGAGCACCCTGGATATGTGGGTGGTCATTTTCCCTGATGTCACCCTTAGGATCAGGGATAGACTCCAGATTCCATTTTGCTCTTAATAGTCCACTATGGATAGGCTATCTATAACTTTATCCTAAACTTTTGCTACGAGTTTATATACCTACCTGGACCCGTCTTTGAGTATTGATTACTCAAGTGGTGTTTTCTCTTTGTTTAAAAAAGATTTTAATGTTTGTTATTTAATATTGAGGGAGAATATGCAAAGAGGGGAGGGGCAGAGAGAGATGGAGACAGAATCTGAAGCAGGCTCCAGGCTCTGAGCTGTCAGCACAGAGCCTGAAGCGGGGTTCGAACTCATGAATCACGAGATCATGACCTGAGCTGAAGTTGGATGGTTAACTGCCTGAGCGACCCAGGTGCCCCTCAAGTGGTGTTTTCAGTCCTGCCTTTCCCCTCACTAAGCTTTCTATTGGTGCCCTGGAATTTGGAGAACCAGCTAGCCATATCATTGGTCATATCTGTCCTACTTTGGACAGATTAAATTAAAAAGTATGTGTATGTATATATTTGATTAAATGCATTGCATCTGTATTTTAAGTTTAGATATTTCGCATTTGATGTCAAGCCACTTCCCTTCAACCCTCAGAGGGGGTTCTATGGTGGAGTTGGGGAAGTACTTTTTTTAGGTATTAAGTCTTTCAGAAGAGCTACATTATGCTGAGGTACAAATCACTGGCAGACACACAAAATGCCAGCCGTTTTCTATCAGTGGTACACCTGCACGCATGCAGGTTCTGTGCGGGGCATGTCTGCAGATGTGGCTCACAGACATCAGCCTGGCTCCTGCCCCCCTTCCCTGAATGACCATCACTTCCTCCCACCACCCCAACATTTGCTAAAGGGACAGGACACCATCCCAGGACTTGGCAAGACTAAGGAAATCTTTAAGAAAAAAGCAACTTCTGATCTCCCGTTGGCCAAAGTGATTATAGATGAAAACGTGCCCGGATGTTCTTGAGAAATGGTAGAGGTCAGCTTTTAACTGTTCTCTTGTGATGTCCTGGGGCTTAAGACTGATGGCAGCTGCTTCTGGAAGGGGGTGTTTTGACGACCTCAGTGTTCTCCTGCTGGAAGACTCTCCTTGAGCCTTTTCACACAGAAAGTTGAGGGTGGCTTTGGGTTGGGATCTTTCTCTCCCATCAGTCAGGAGCTGAGAGGGTGTGGGGGAGAGATCTAGTGCTGTCACAGCTCTGGACCAAAATGAGGCAATAAACTGTATAGTTTGGTCTTGGCCTCTCTCCTGATTAATGTGACCTTGAACTACTGGAAGGGGGATAGGCCCCAGCTCTGGCCCAGAGTTGGCAAGCGTCATACAACCCAGGACCTGGGGTTCGGAAGTGCTGGAGGTGATGGCGCGCTGGCGCTTGGGGCTGTGGGGAGGCCCAAGGAGCGGGCTCCAGGCCCTGGACCACAGCAGGGAGAGCAGAGCTGAGGGGAAGAGCAGCTGTGGCTCCGGAAGCCCTTGGTGACACACAGGCGTGGTGTGGCGTTAGAGGTGGCTCCTGAAAAGGTCATGTTCAGTGAAGCACAGATGGTGGGAAAAGATCTTGCTCCTATATGAACTCAGAGACTGGAAGACCATTTGATGTGGGGGAGGGCCAGATCAGTTGTGGGTCAGAAGGAGGAATGGGACCCATTCCAGGGGCCTGGTGGGAGGGGCCCGAGGACCCGAGGGAAGAGGTGGGGGAGAAGCCTGGAAGCAACTGTTGGGTGTGTTGAACTTGAGCCACAAGGGGGAAGGGCCTTCAACCTGCCATGGGGCCTGCTGGGGCTATGCCTCTCTGGTCCTGGTGGGTCAGGACCTTTCATGGTGGAGCACCGCAGAGCTGGGAGGAAGCCTGGAGACCACTCATCCACCTACCTCCTCAGTTTAGAGCCGGGGAAGAGGAGACCCAGAGAGAGGAGTGACCTTCTAAAGCTCACACAGCCTGGGATCCACAGCTGCTGGTCCTTGGGCTACTGCTCTTCCCATGAACGACTTGATCTCGATGGGAGCTGGTCCACAGCAGCATCTCTTCACTAGCAGGCCCCAGACCCGTCTGTGCTAGCACTCACATACTCAGGCAAGGGCAAGGTCATTGTTTCTGGAAAGCTGCCATTGGAATGAACAATGAACATGTGGCCACTTGGAGGGGGCAGGTCACACCTCTCTCTTAGACTTTCTCTGGTGCCTTCAAGAATCTGCCCAGTTCTGGGCTTCTGCACCGACGGTGACACAGGCCCTGATGTCCCTGCAGGGTAGCCTGTCCATCAACCTCATACTTGACAAGGCCATATCCGTGCAGGCTGGGGGTCAGACTGACTTGGTCACATCTTAGAAGACAGGGAACAGGACACGGAACAGACAGGAGGGGACATGCCACAGAGGCCTGGGAATCCTGCTGGGGGCCTTGACCCATGGGGGGCCGCCTGGGGCTTGTGGAGAAGAGCAGAGCGTTTGGGGAGAGCCTCAGATGAACCTGCTGACCGAGACTTCCTTGCCATGGGCCCTGCGGGCTGCCTGGCGTAAGCACTTCCAGGAGACCAGACAGATCCTCACTCCCCCAGAGCCTCCCTTATCACCCAGAGCACCACCAGAGCGCTGAGAGCAGGTGCCTGGAACCGTAGCCCCCGGTCACATTCTTCTCATAAGTGGAATAACACAATGGCCTTTTTAACTTTCTTATTAATTGACTGTGTTGCAAAAAAAAAAAAAAAAAGCAGTCCATCACCTCCTCTGCCTCTGTTCCCCACCCCCTTCTTGGGGCCCTGTTTATGGTGCTCGTGAGGCTGGGCTCTTGGCCGGGCTGACATGAAGGGCAAAGCCCCACACCCCTTGCGAGCTCTCGTGTGGGGGCTGTGGCTGGAGCTGCCTTGTATCCAGGACTCTGCTGTTTAGAGAAGCTTCAGGCAGACTTATGGGCTCCCGTCGTTCCTGGTACAACTTGGGGAATGATGTCAAATAGTGTTGGTAAAGAGCCCTGGAATTCCAGCGGCCCCTTTCCCCCAGCCTCCCGCTCAAGCCAGGTGATGTGCTTTCTCTTGGAAGGAGAAACGTTGGCACCCCTGGAAAGGGGGCAACATGGCCCCAGTGTGGCACAGCCTGGTGCTGGGGTAGTTTTGGGGGGCAGAGCCCAGAGTGTCTGAGTAAGTTAGGGGAAGAAGATGATAAATTCATGGCCGGCACTAGTCTTGGCATCGGGCACATGGGTTCCTCTAGGTCATCATCAGGGTCTGTATCAGCACTGCATTTGGAGGAAGCACCTCTAGCTCCAGGTCCTCTCTCTGGTCCTAAAGCTGCAGGACGTTGGAAGGTATGGGGGTGGGACAGGAGGGGACGATGGAATAGAGCCCGGGTGCTGGCTGGGAATGCCAGCTCTGCCTGCATGGATCCTATCTGACCCCCACCTTCCAGGATCCAGTGATAGTCCTTTCCCTCAGCCCTTCAGTCCAGCCCTGGCCACAGTCCCATCTCTTCTGGTTCCTCTCTTACCTGTTCCTCATTGAAAAGCCCTCCTACATTCACTCTCATGCAAGTGTTCTATTTGTTCCCTGCTGGCGTGCTGACTGATGCCAATAGCGGGAACAACAGATAGAAAATAACCAGCGGAGCAGAACTGTGCACACCGAGAGGAGTGTGAGTGCTATAGGAGTTTGGGGCCATGGAAGCTCAAGTGGTCTGGGCCAGACAGGGAAGTCTTCAGAAAGGACAGGGGAGGTGGGACCTTGAAGGATGGCGGGAACCAAGATGGCTCTGTGTGGCTCCTAGCTTGGGCTCAAAGAATTGAACAGGACTGAACTGGGATGCTTGATGATGCTTGGAATTCAGCTGTGCTTGCCAGCCCCTTCCCAGCCCGGGTCCCAGCGGGCCACTTGGATTGTTAAGGTGGAGGCAGCACCCGTGCTGGGAGGTTTCCCTCCAGGGAGCCCCTGCACCCTTCTCACGTGCCGTCAGATAGCACAGGTCTGAGGGCACGTGTCTTGGCTCCCTGGTAGATTCTGTGTCAAGCATCCTTGCACACCTCTCTCCCTCCAGTGCCTAAGTCCATGCTTTGCATTGAGCAGGGTCTAAATAAATATTTATTGACTGAATAAGTTAGCACATGAACAAATGAATCTAATTCTGTCAGTGTTTGAACCTCCAACATACTCCATGCTGAGAGGGGCTGGGGACGCAGAGGCGGGACCAAGACAGTGATGTCCAGAAGAAGGAGTGGCCATCTGGGAATAGGGCTGGGAGGGTCAGAGAAGGCACCTTGGAGGAGATGGCTTTTAAACAGCTTTTGAGTCTAGTCTTCGACTTTGCAGTGGGAGGAGGGTGGAAGAGCACGCCAGGCCGAGGTGCAGCATGAGAAAAATGCCTAAAAAGTGCATGGCTTTAGGGAATGACTGGTGTGGGCTTGCTGAGGAGTAGGGTGCTTTTGGAGAGTGGTTCGAACCAACACTGGAAGGTGGGTGAAGTTGCATTAGGAAGGGCTAGAAGGCTTGGGGAACCATGAAAGAATCTGGAATAAGGGAATAGTATCACCAGATCTATGTTTTGGAAAAGAACCTCTGGTAGTGGGTGTAGCAGAGGGCGTGGAGATTTAGAGGCCATTTGAGGTACCCTGTAGTAATCCAGGCAACAGATGATGAAACCTGAGCGAGGGTCCTGGTGGTGGGGACGGTGAGGATGGGAGAGAGGTGTGAGGTATGTTGGGAGCAGAACTGACCGCATCTCGTGACTTCTCATGGGAAGTGAGCCCTGGCAAAGTCAGACATAATGCATGTCTGGCTGCCAACTGATGTGACTTTTAAGGGGGATAGGGAACCCAGGAGAGGAGCCCATTTGGGGAAGGAAGTAGTTACTTTCATGTCACTCAGACTAGGTTGAAGGGACCTGTAGGACATCCTCTGACAGGAGCTAGATTAGGCATGGTACTTTGGTTTTGGGCTCATCAGCAGAGGGCTGAGGGTTACAGCCCAGGAGAGTGTAGAGTGAGGACCAGAGGGCCAAAGATGGTGCCTTGAATCCCTCAACTTTTAAGGGGCAGCCATTATAGAAACCAGAGAATGCAGATGGCAGAAGAGTCAGGGGTCAGAGTGAGGAGAGCTCAGAGATGGGGTCACTGAATCTGAGAGAAGAGCGAATGATGAGCCCAGAGTCTGAGCCCACAGGGAGCTTGCTCAGCACCCCCCGCTGATACAGGGTCATTTCCATGTAAGCCATCATGGTGGTCAAGGGAAGCATCGCTTCTCCCCCATGGAGTTCTGACCTTATGGGCACATGGAGACAGGTGTAATATCAGGGCTGGGAGCTGATAAAGAGGTCAGAAGGTCCTAGATGGGCCTTGGATGACAGCACGTGTCATAATCACAAGACTGACTAATCCTGGGAGTGCAGGCTCCTGCTTGTTAATGAGGTGGACACAGGGGACCCTGGGCTGACACGCTGCGGGAGCGGAAAACCCGGGTTCTGTCAGTGATAAGAGGCTTCAGAACCTTTACCTCTGCACATCAGTTGTCTAGTGTGTCAACAGCTCTGGACTCTGTTCAGCTTTTTAGGAGGCTGAGGTTGCTGGTACTAAAAACACTCCACATTTCAGTGAGAGAGCAGCTTATATTTTAGGGAAATCAATGCCCATGTCCCTCCTTAACTCATTTTTTAGGGATGAGCACAATGGAGAGGTCATCCATATTGACACCGTATTACAGATGAGGAAGCCAGGGCTTGGAACAGACAGAAATAGGACCTCAGTCCTGCAGTGCTGGCTTGGAGCATTTCTCTGCGTCTCTGGGATGGTGGTGTTATCTCCAGGCCCCACTGCTTTCTGGGGGTGGCACAGTGGAAATGTCAGTTTTCCCTAATTAGGCAGATGTACAGAAAACCCTGGGCAGTGTGTATGCCTCACAGGTCACTCCTGAGAGATCCTTATCTGAGCCCTGAGCTCCCTTGAGTAGAGCCAAGTTTCGATGACACCCCATGGGAAAGTTAACTTCACATAGGAACCCCCCAACCCCCATGATTTATTTCTTTTTTTTATAAACATTTTTTTAGGGGCGCCTGGGTGGCTTAGTCGGTTAAGTGTCCGACTTTCGCTTAGGTCATGATCTCGCGGTTCGTGGGTTCGAGCCCCGCGTCGGGCTCTGTGCTGACTGCCAGCTTAGAGCCTGGAGCCTGTTTCAGAGTCTGTATCTCCCTCTCTCTCTGACCTTCCCCTGCTCATGCTGTCTCTCTCTCTCTCCTAGAAATAAATAAAAATATTAAAAAAAAATTTTTTTAATGTTTATTTTTGAGAGAGAGACAGACAGAGTACGAGCAGGGGAGGGGCAGAGAGAGAAGGAGACACAAAATCCGAAGCAGGCTCCAGGCTCTGAGCTGTCAGCACAGAGCCCGACACGGGGCTCGAACCCACGGACTGCGAGATCATGACCTGAGCCGAAGTTGGACGCTTAACCGACTGAGCCACCCAGGCGCCCCACCCCATGAGTTATTTCTAAAGCAAAAATCAAACCATGTCTCCCGGGCTTGCTATCCTCCGATTGTTTCTTATTATCCTTATAAAATCCAGGCTGTGCAGCAAGTCCTGTGAGGTCCTCGGTGACTCTGCCCTGCCCTCTGCCCTCACGTCTTCGCTCTTTTGTTCCCTTTCCCTCTGTGCTAGCCCCTCTGGCCCCCCCTTCCCAGCTTTGGAGCTTGTTCCCTGCCTTAAAGTCTTTGTGCGAACTGTATCCTCTGGCTGGAATACCCTTCCCGGGTCAGTCTGGGGGACCTACCTAAGATGTCCCCTCCTCAGAGAGCTCGTCCCTGCCATGTCCAGCTGAAGCCGCCTGTTCTTTCCTCCTGCCCTCACTTATTGTCCTTTACATTCCCAGTTATTCACTCACTGGTTCTTATCACTGCCTATACTTTTCTTGGGTATTTATTTACGTACCTGTTACCTGGCTTGCCTCGCCGGAACCTAAATGCCGGGAGGACAAGCTCTGTTTTATTTATTCGTCATTATGCCCTGCTGCCCAGCGCAGAGCCTGGGAGAGTGCTCGGCAGGGACACGTCAGCCAGCAGGTGCATGTGTCCGGGACTGTGCCGACAGCCCAGAGCTTGTCATTTAGGACGAGGCTGCTCCCAGAGCCAAGGGCACAAGCTGGGAGGGGAGTGTGGCTGACTCTACAAACACCTTCGGCTCCAGGGAGGTTGGGTGCTGGAAAACACAAGTTTTGGCCCCAGGGAGGTGTGAGTTCAGATCTCTGTTCTGTCCCTCATGAGAGTTCCTTTATTGGGATTCTTCTTTTCCCCCATTTGCTTTTTATTTTTAATTATGTATATGTAACATAAAATTTACCATTTTAAGTGTCCAGTTCGGTAGTGTTAAGTATATTCAGATTGTTGTGCAGCCCACCTCCTGAACTCTGCATCTTGCAAGAGGGAACATGTGCCTGTTAAAGAGCAGCTCCCCGTCCCTTCCTCCCCCCAGCCCCTGGCAGCTAGCATCCTACTTTCTGTCTCTGTGAGTCTGACAACCCTGGGTACTTCCTGTAAGTGGAATCGTACGGTATGTATCTTTTTGTGACCGGCTTACTTCGCTTAGCGTAATGTCCTCAGAGGTGATCCATGTTGTAGCAGGTATCAGAGTTTCCTTCCTTTTTATGGCTGAATAATATTCTATTGTATATATGTATGTTTTGTTTACCCTTCATCTGGTGATGGACGCTTGGGTTGTTTCTACCTTTTGGCTAACCGAGAGTCATGTTGCTGTGAGCATGGGTGTACACGTATCTTTTCGAGACTCCACTTTCAGTTCTTTTGGGTGTATTCCCAGCAGTGGGATTGCTGGATCGGATGGTAATCCTATTTTCAGTTTTTTGAGGAGCCACCACGCTGTTTTCTATAGTGACTGTACCACGTCACATTCCTACCAACAGGGCCTAAGCGCTCCCTTTTCTCCAGATCCTTGCCTCCAACACCTGTTCTCTCCTCCCTCCCTCCCTCCCTCCATTGTTCCTTTCTTCCTCTCTCCCTTCCCCCTCCCTACTTCCCTCCCTTCTTTCCTCCCTTTCTCCTTCCCTTCCTCCCTCCCTTCCTCCCTCCCTTCCTTCCTTTTTTTCTCTTTCTTTTCTTTTCTTTTCTTTTCTTTTCTTTTCTTTTCTTTTCTTTTCTTTTCTTTTCTTTTCTTTTCTTTTCTTTTCTTTTCTTTTCTTTTCTTTTCTTTTCTTTTCTTTTCTTTTCTTTTCTTTTCTTTTCTTTTCTTTTCTTTTCTTTTCTTTTCTTTTCTTGATAGTAGTCATCCTAATGGGTGAGGTGGTATCTCTTTGTGGTTATGATCGGCATCCCCTGATGACTAGTGATGTTGAGCATTTTTCCTCACTTTTGAAGTGAGTGTGACACCAGTCTCATGGGGTGGTTAGGAGGCTTAAAGGAGAACAGCGTACGCAACATCCCTGTACAAGAGATCAGTAAAGGCCATCAATTACTGTTTTTCTCTGATTTCTCTTAGAGAGTCAGCCCGAAGCCCAGGTTCTGAGGAAGGATGTATGAAGGACTGCGTGTGGCACTGGGTCCCTGTTGGACGCTGGAGACTCGGTCCATCAGCACCATCCTTTGTAGCCTGGGAAGTCGAAAGGCTCTAAGTGAAACAGGAAACTTGTTTGGGAGGGGCGAGTGAAGAGAGATAGGTGCAGGGCGTCCCAGAGTTCTCATTGCTCCGTGAGCACCGGGTACCACCTGTCCCCCGCCTCGGTTTCTTTCTTTGTCACATAAGAGGCCACCCCGGGAGGAGGCAAGATTCACAGTAATGACTAAACAGTAGTTTTGAAACTGGTCCTGAAAGCCTGGTTCTGTGCACAGGGCTCAGAGGGATGTGGACAGGCTTCTGGCTCTGCTCCTTCTCACAGGCTTACTGCCTGCCCAGGGGGTGGGCTCTGACCGCCAGAACCCACAACCAGCCCTAAAAGCCCCTTTGAAGTGAAGCAACCATTTTTAAGTGCAGTCAGCTCAAGATAACCCCAGACTCTCTGTCCCCAACCCAGGAATGTCTCCTGCCCCCACCCAGTGCCCAGCCGTAGGAGGGGCTGCTCCCAGTGCTCTGGAATCCATCTGTTTCTGTGTGTGGTGGTTGTGCTGTTGTGTTTTGTGTTTTGTGTTTCTCTCCTGTGAAACTGAGAGCCGCATTCCTGGTAGGGGAACTCTGAGCAGGATTACAGAGTGGTCCTATGAGGTGGTGAGGAGAGGCCGCGGTGGGGGGGGGGTGGGGGGAGGGGAAGGAAAGAGGGAGGATTGGCCGACCCAGAGCTGAGGCCGAAGAGACGGGCAGGACGTGACATGTGGGTCAGTGTTTTCCTAAAGTGGGGGGGTGGGGTGATGCATCTGAGGCTAGACAGGGAGGAAGGTAAGGTCTGGAAACCTGAGGGCCTCTGGGAAGGTAGAGGTGAGGGGGCAGGCATGAAGGAGCTTGGCTTCTGACTCTGTCAGTTTAGCACTTTTACTGCCTGATGGTGGGGAGGGTGCTCTTCATGCCCTGAGCCTGTACTGGCCGGGGATGCCATGTTGGTGAGGTTACCACTGGCGAGGCCCAAGGCCTTGGAGCGCCACAGCTGACTGTCCCAAGTGCAAGGCACGGCATGCGGAATGGTGCCGGGACCTCAGGGTAGACTTGACTTTCAGTTCCTCTTCTACCCACCTTGGCTATATGGCTGTCAAGGTATTGGAGCCTTTGTCTCCACTTCTGTGAGATGGGGCATCCACACCCACCTTTTAGGGGTGTTAAGAGGATTAAATAAGATAAACTGTGTAAAGTGTCTGCCATATTGTCATATAAGTTCTGGAAGCGTTTTCTTCTTAAGTGGTAGGCCCAGGGCTGGTGGTGATGGTGCTTGGCCTCCATCTCTGGCCCCTGGCCACCACAGCGGGCTTGCCTCTTCAAGCTCACACACATGCTCTTTGCCCAAGATGCCACTCGTCTTACCCATAGGTCTGGCCGTTCCCACCTTGCCAGCGCCCTTGCTGTCCCAGAGACCAGGTGATGGCGTTCACATTCAAGGACAGTAGCTGTAGGTGGGCAGAGGTGGAAACCGTGCGGTCACTGGGGGCGCTGTCTGGCCACTGCTGGTCTGGTGCTCCCTCTGTTGGAGTTGCAGCTGAGGGCCCCTGGAACTACCAGTGTGTCGGGGAGCCCTGGCTGTGCATCCAGGGCCTGCGCCAGGTGGGGAACTGGGCAGCTGGCAGTCATTCAGCACCGAGCCGGCACCTGCACTTTGGGGGCTGCTGGACTATGGGGGGCGGGGTTGGGGAGGTAGGGAAGGAGGGACATGGTCAGCTGGTGCTTAAAATGGCCTTCAGCCCATGTAACAGACCATTACCTCATAAATTCTTGCAAGAAGCTCAGGCAGACTCCTCTCTCCTCCACGGTGCTCTTTGTGATTTCCTTTCCCCTTTGAAGGGATTGTGGGGTGGAGGGAGGGATGCTCTTGGCTGCCCACTCAGATTTCAAACCTGGTACTTTCTTGGGTCCCCAAGAGATTCTTTTATTTATTTTTAACTGTGGTAAAAATAAACCTTACTATTTTTAAAATTTATTTATTCATTTTAAGTAATCTCTACACCCAGTGTGGGGCTCGAACTCATGACCCCGAGATCAAGAGGTGTAACACTACTCTTTTGACGGAGCCAGCCAGGTGCCCATAAACTTTACTGTTTTAACCGTTTTTAAAAAAGATTGTATTAAAATTTTTTTTAATGTTTATTTTTGAAGGAGAGAGAGTACAAGTGAGGGAGGGGCAGAGAGAGAGGGAGAAACAGAATCCAAAACAGGCTCCAGCCTCTGAGCTGTCAGCACAGAGCCTGACCTGGGGCTTGAACTCACCAGCTGAGAGATCATGACCTAAGCTAAGTTGGACGCTTAACCGAGCCACCCAGGCGCCCCAAAGGATTTTATTTTTAAGCAATCTCCACATCCAATGTGGGGCTTGAACTTACAACCATGAAATCAAGAGTTGCATGCTCCACTGACTGAATGAGCCAGGCGCCCCTATTTTAACCATTTTTAAGCTTTCAGTAGTGTTAAGTGTATCCACATTGCTGTGTACCAAATCTCCAGAATTTTTTCATCTCGCAGAATTTCTCCATTTCCACCTCTCCCAGGCCCTGGCAGCCACCACTCTACTTTCTGTCCCTATGAACTCGACTACTCTAGGGACCTCTTCTAAGTGGAATCATACAGTATTTGTCTTTTTGTGGGTGCCTTATTTCACTTAGCAGAATGCCTTTTAGGCCCACCCATGACCTGATGGCCTTTTTTTAAGGCTGAATACTATTCCGTCGTAGGAGAATATACGACATTAACTTACCAGTTCATCTGTCGGTGGAACGTTCAGCTTGGATTTCGATTCTGACCCAACTGGCCACTATTGAGCACCAACTCCATAATACTCCTGACTGTTGTGGTGTCTTGGGGACCCATTGCCGGATGTTTTCACATTGTCAGGAACGTCCACTGTCATGGACACAAATGGGGTCTCTGTACTCCCCCCGCTTCCTGAGCCCTAAGAACCCTGTTGCCCGGCCAGAGGAACCCTCAAAGGGTTTAGCTGTGAGCCTGTACTGCTTTGATAAGCATTAAAAAAAATCATAAAAAAGAACAAACAATGGGTTTTGTAGCTGCAAAAAGTTTGGAAACTTCAGGTTTATCTCCTTCGGTCATCGCACCACCATGTAAGATTTGCACGGTCCCCATTTTTCACAGGAGGAAACAGATGAATTAAGATCCTGATGAGGAGGAGGATGAAGGCAAGAGGAGGCTGGGAAAGTGAAGGGAGGCTGTGGGGCTCAGCCCAGAGTCGGGAGGAGTGGCCGCCTGAAGTGGGGGTGCCCTGTGTGTGGCGCTGTAGGCACCTTGCTTCCCCCTCTAGTCCAGCCCTGGCTGGAGGCTGAGCCTGAGAGAGGCCTCTTCATGGCTGGGAGCCGCTGGCCATAGCCCTAGGGTCTGAGAGCCACCCTGAGATGGGCTCACCCTGCGGGGGGCTCTGGGTTGGAAGTCGGGGAGTTCTCTGCGATCTGGGCTCCTGGTAAGCAGGGTTCCTGAGAGCAGCAGAACCCCAGGACCTGCCCGGTGCCTGAGTTCCAGGCACATTCTCTGCCCATCCCTTGTCTTGGTCCTGAGTCTTGCTTCTCAGTGTCCCTGAGAGGGGCCGCCTGAAGGTGCCGCAGATGCACATGAAGACCCTTGTGTCCACGCAGGGCTTATGCATGTGCCTCCTGCCTCCAGAAGGAGGTGTGGCTCACCCTGTTGGATTTATGACATCTGGAAGGTAGGAATTGTGGGTGGACGGCTCAGGCCCACAGGGGCCTCTCCCCAGCTGCTCCCTGTGCTGCGGCCAGGGCCCTGGGGAGCCTCTGTGCCCTGGGGCCTCTGCTGAGTCACAAACACACGGAACATGTTTCAACAGAAATGCCCATTTGTTAGGGCTCAGGTGACTTTCTCATTCTTTTCTGCTTATATCCGAGACAGCTCCAGAGAATTTAGCTCTGGTCACGAGCACCTCTTTTTGAGGGCAGAGACTTCTGGAGAAGCAGGCCTGATTTCTCTTTGCTTCTCTCAGTCATGCCTCCTCTCCCACGAATGAGTGGGGCTTGGGGGCCTGAGACCCTCAGTCTCCTCACGCCTCCCACCCGTCACATGGGGACAGAGTGCGGGCATCGTGTGCCAGAGAGGGGGCTAGTGTGCGAGAATGTGGGTGTCAGCTGTGTGAAGGGACGCATGCTGAGGTATTTGGGGACTGCAGAGGCAAAGGGACACCCCAGGAGCTTTGGAGTTGGCCTCCAGTCCTGTGCACTGTGAATGGGCAAGGGACTCAGCTTCTCAAGACTCTGTTTCCTCATTTATAAAGTGGCAATGATAATATTTGCCTCTTTGGATTGTTGAGACAATCAAATGAGAAGCAGGTGAGAAAGCACTTGACAGAGCAGAAAATGTGCTGGTGGGAGGCTTTATTTTTACCTCTGAGGAATGGATGGTGGAGGGAAGAAAAATGTTGGTATTTGGGGAGAGGATGGCCGGAGAGAAAGGCATGGGTTAGTTAGGAGTATTAGGGAAAGGATGATGATGAGAAATTTGGAATTTATAGATACTGAGGAGAAAAGGGGAAGGGAAGAGGTAGATAAGCTGGAAAAAGGTGATGCCAGCATCTACCAAAATGGTGTGAGGGATGGTATATGTGGGGGGTGTGTGGTATGTGCAGTGTCTGTGGTGTGTGTATTGGGGGTGGTGTGTGTGTGTGGTGTGTATGCATTGGGGGTGTGTGTGGTATGTGCATGGTGTGTGTGGTGTATGTATTGGGGGTGGTGGTGGTGTGTGTGGTGTGTGCGTGATACGTGCATGGTGTGTGTGGTGTGTGTATTGAGGGGTGGTGGGGATGGTGTGTGTGTGTGTGTGTGTGTGTGGTGTATGCATTGCGTGGTGGGGGTGGTGTGTATATGGTGAGTGTGTGTGGTATGGGGGGGTATGTGTTATGTGTGATATGGGGTGTGTATGGTATATATGTGTGGTGTGCGTTGTATGTGTTGGGGGGATGGTGTGTGTGTGTCTCCATCCCTATTAGTCCGTTTCCCACCCTGTTAGAGCTGCCTCTGCCTCAGGCTACACTTGGGGCCTCAGTTCGGGCAGCGGTTTGGTCAGTCAGCCTGGGCCCGCCACCTGGTGGCCGAGAGTGGCAGGGTGAGGGGAGGGTCACTGTGGTTTGGACACATCCTCTCCCAGAGTCTTGCTCTCCTGCTCTCCTATTTTCTTTTTGTGTCTGCTCTTCGTAGCCTCTTTTTTGTACCCTCTCATTCCTCCAGCTCTCTTCCAAGGAGGGTGGGCTTCTCTGTGGGTTCCCCTAAACTTCTCACATAAATGGGGGTGATACTCTAAAGCTTTCTGCCTCCCAGGGCAGTTGTGAGGGTGAGATGGATGATGGAGGGGGGTGCGTAAAAAGGATTTTGTAGATCTCAGGCCCCTTGTGAACGATAGTATCAGTGTGACACCAGGGTACAATTGTTCCTACTCAGGTGGGCATTGTGGAGCAATTCCTTTGGGACCCCAGAGGCATTCCCATCCCTGCCAGGACTTCGGGCACGACTGGGTGATGGGGAGGGGTGCAGGATGTCACTGGGTTCAGGTATTTCTACTCCACACAATACCCGACTGCTTTGTTTTTCCTAAGAAGGATCTTTAAAACAAACAAATTATTCCAGACTAACAAAATCACACTGTGCAGATTTCCTAAATAATTAAACACACTGTGACTAATGGCAGGTGTGTTGGACAGGTGTCGCTCAGGGTTTAACTCCTGCTCCCTTAAGAGTTGGCCCTGGACCTTTAAGACACAGCCAACGAATGGGTTGGTATATTTGTCCTGCTCATGCGTGGATTCATTCACTCACTTGTTTCTGATGCAACAAATATTTGCTAACTGCTCAGCACACACCTGGCACCTCGCTAGATGTGTGGGTCAGAAAGATGAATAAAACACACCTTCCCTAGAGGGTCTTGACTGCAGGCTAAGAAGCTTTCTTTAGGATAAATGCTCCCATGAGGCTGTTAGCAGGGACCTCCATCTGCACTGAAGCCGAGGTCCCCGAAGGGGTCTGGTATAGTGGGGGGGATTCAAGATTTGGTGGCTTAGAGGTACACAAGCATGGGTACTCAACACACTCATCTGTGTAGAAGCTCAGAGATCTTAGTATATTAGACCTGGGACTGGATTCAGGAGTCAGACTTCTATAAAGTTACTAGAAAACCAGGTATATAAATAACCCCATGACTGGGATAGGATAGTGGAGACAAGTCAGTGGATTTCAAGGTGACTGGCTAGTGGCCTCTTGGGGGAGGGTGGCTTTCAAAACAGCCGACTACCTGCGCCTCACTGAGGCGCGGAGTACTGGGTTAATGCTGTGCGTTCTCTGGACCCATAGAGCTCTGCAGACTGGCCGGCCTGGCTTGACAGTATCATGGAAAAAGGTCTTTACTCACCTTCTTGGCCAGACATCACCAGAAAGATGCTCTTCAGGGAAGAAAGCAGCTCAGTATCTATGGCAACATTTCCAAAAGTGTGTTCTGAAAACACAAACTCAAAGTCATTTATAAATATTAATGCATAAACATTAATTTCAAACGCAGAGAGAAAGAGAAAGAAGAGATACTGATTCATGTTCAACTTAAGATACACTGTTGTAAAAATCGTTTTCTTTTTTTTTTAAGTAGCTACTCAGAGATTCTGAGATGACTTTCCAGGAGGGTGGGGGGTGGGTTTCATTCAGCATTTCCCAGACGTATTTGGCCATGGAGCTCTTTTTTGTGAACCATCGCCTCTCTTCATGCTAGGGTTCTGGGGAGCATTAGTTTGGAAGAAACTTCTTTACGGTTTCCCCCATCCTTCCCCTCCAACTCCGTCCAGTGCAAAGAGAACAAGTCAGTGAGGCCTCCGATGAGGCTGGCACTCTTCACTGGAACGCTGTCACCCTCGAGGGGATGAAACTGGTTGTTGAAGGATGAAAAAGCCTTATTCTGTCTCTTTTTTTTTTTGTACTTTTTAAAAAAGCTTGTTTATTTTGATTTGAGAGAGAGGGAGAAAGAATATCCCAAGTGGACTCTGCAGCGGCAGCACAGAGCCCAACACAGGCTCGAACTCCTGCACGGTGAGATCATGACCTGAGCCGAAACCAAGAGCCGGATGGATGCTTAACTGACTGAACCACCAGATGCCCCAAAGCCTTATTTTTTTTATGTTTAATGCACAGATATGCTTACAACACATAAAGAGATATGTGGTATATGTCGGTGGCATTAAATTTCATGGGGCAGGGAGCAGCTGGGGGCAGGGGGTTGGGGGGAATGTTGGAAGAGGCTCCTTAGAAGAGCAGTGCTGAGGAATGCAGACATAGACTTCCGGCAGGTCAGATTGGGACTGGGTGACAGCTCTGCCACCAGGCAACCCTGAGGTCAGTGATACCTCTCTGAGCTTCAGATTCTTCACCTGGAGACGAGATTCTCACCACCTCCTGAGATCTCCGTGAGCTTTACAGAAGGTGTTTGAAAAACAGAGGCTATGTACCTTTAGGCCCGAACGCTGGCCACCGTGCATTTGTGGCAGAGTTGGCTAATAGGCCATCATATTGGGCTTTTCTGATGGGAGCATAAAGATACACGCAACTTGCTACAGCCAGGTCTAAGGAAATGGAAAGATAAGGGGGCACCTGGGTGGCATAGTCGGTTAAGCGTCCGACTTTTGCTTAGGTCATGATCTTGTGGTTCGTGGGTTCGAGCCCCGTGTCGGGCTCTGTGCTGACTGCCAGCTCAGAGCCTGGAGCCTATTTCAGAGTCTATCTCCCTCTCTCTTCGACCCTCCCCTGCTCACGCTCTCTCTCTCTCTCTCTCTCTCCTAGAAATAAAAATATTAAAAAAATAAAATAAAGCTTGTAAGATAAACAAAAAAGCAGTTCCACTCAGGGTGGTGGTGGGGGGACCCCGGTACATCAGAGCCAGCCATCAGGGATAGCTGCGGCACTACCTGCTGGGCGCGACACTGCTCCCCTGGGCAGCAGGGTCCCAGACCCCAGGGGAGAGATACTTCATCTTACAGGCCCACCCTGCTGGGTATCAGAGGCTGGAATAGACACTGAGGTCGGTGGGGCAGGCCAAGGCAGGAAATGTCCACTGTGTCTAAAAATAGCATGGGAGGGAACAGGAAACAGAAACTTTGAGTCAACATGGAAATGCTTTCTGAATTATCAGGAAATCAGGATTAGAGCTGCGGGGGCAGCCAGCACCCTGTGGCAAAACTGCAGTTCCCTGTGGGCCCTCTCCATGGAAGGAAACGGAGGAAGCCAGAGTTG
The DNA here is from genome assembly GCF_003009895.1 of Hyaena hyaena. Taxonomy (NCBI): domain Eukaryota; kingdom Metazoa; phylum Chordata; class Mammalia; order Carnivora; family Hyaenidae; genus Hyaena; species Hyaena hyaena. The sequence goes on from NW_024080640.1 coordinate 4,575,214, forward strand.
GGCTGAGGTGGAGGGGGGCAAGGACTCACTGGGAAAGCAGTAGGCTCCATCCTCTGCTTCATCACTAACACAGTGTATCTTTGCCACCTTGATCTTTAATTCCATGGAGAGGCAGGTTATTCTATTTTTTACTTTTTTTTTTTTGCCAGGGTGGCCAACAGGCCCTTTGTTCCAGACTAAAGTGGTTCTCAGGAGGTGGAACTTTGAGTTTCCAAACCAGGAATGTCCCAGGCACACTGATAAGTTGGTTACATTTAACACGGGATGCTTAAATCTCTCAAGCTTGAGTGCAGTGGGTACTTGCCTACCCAGAGTATCACCTGGGAGAGTTCTTAAACATCCTGGGGCCTGGGCTGCAATCAGACTAATTAATTTAGACTCTCAGGGTCGGACTGAGGCATCTGTATTTAAAAACTCTCCAGGTGGGTGATTCCTAGGTGCAACCAAAGCTGGGATTGTGACTTTACTGTGGATTAAGCATCACCTGGGGTCTGTTTTCTCGACTTCACCCATAGAGATTCTCAGTGCGTGATCTGCAATGGAGGCTGGGGACACTTCTCTTAAAACTGTGTTAGCAGTGATAACCCGTGCAAAGGTTCCCCAGGGCACACTTTGAGAAACACTAGCCTAGGATCTTACTTTTTTGTGGATCTGTTAGCTTTGAACAGAAAGGGATGTTCTGATCAATTGAGGCATTTACTCAACATCTCTGCACTGAAAGACTAGGGGTTACAAAGATGACTCAATCAAGGTCCTTTTTCTGAAAGCAATTAACTTCTAATGAGCAAGACAGACACACTTTAGGGCAGCTGGTGACAAGTCATCCCTGGGGAAGAAATCTAGGCTCGAACCAATGAACAGCATTGGATTGAGCACCAGAATTGCTGGGCTATTATCAGGACTCTTATATAATACGGAGCTATGTGTGTAACCCTGGGAAAGTGGTTTCCCTTTCCTCGTCCCGGTCTTCCTTATCTGTAAGTTGCCAAGTTTGGAAGACCTTACTTCTAAGGCTCTGCCTTGTCTGAAATTGACTGTGAACCTGGCCAGCACATCTTGTTTCGAGAGCAGAGTATGTGCAAGCACTCCCCTATGCTAGTCACAAACTCCTGTATCCCGTAAGTAGGTAACAATACTTTTTGCTAAATAGGAAACAGGGGTGTCTGGCTGTACAGCATGCGACTCTTGATTTCAGGGTTGTGAGTTCAAGCCCCATGCTGGGTGTACAGCTTACTTCAAACAAACAAACAAAGAAACAAACAAACACATTTGCTTGGGGAGAAGAATGTTAAAGTCTTAGGGTCTCATTAGTGTAGGGGGGAGACCTAGGGGTGCCTATTGACTGTAGGATTTGTCGCAGAGGGAGAAGGAGAGAACAAAGCCGTCCAGTGGGTGTGCTAGCTTGCTAAGGCTGCCATAACAAAGTACCACAAACTGGGTGGCTTAAACAACAGAATTTATTTGGAGATCAGGGTGTGGGACCATGCTCCCTTAGAAGGCACTAGGGAAGGATCTGGTAATTGCTTGGTTTGTAGAACCATAATGCTAATCTTTACATGAAGTTCTCCCTGTGTTTAAATTTCTCCCTTTATAAGGTTATCAATCGTATTGGATTGGGGGCCCACCTACTCTGGTAATGACTCACATTAACTGATTTGTATCTGCAGTGACCTTACTTCCAAATAAGGTCACATTCTGAAGTACTAGTAATTAGGACTTCAACACATGACTTGTGATGACACAATTCAACCCATAACAGTGGGGATGCACTCACAGTAGCAGCTAAACAGATTTGCAGACTAAAGAAGGCTCGGGGGTCCAAAATGGGAGCCTTTGCAAACCTACACTGTATTACAGTGCAGCAACATCACTGAAGTAGAGATACCATCACAGCCAAAGGCTCTTCACGGCAAGGGGCCTGGAGAAGCCAAGTCCCAGATCCTGTTGCTTCCCTCTGTTAGGGGCCACGGCAGGACATGCTCTTTCACATCAGGAACCACCGACGGGTGCGTGGAACGCTTCAGGGTCCCAGAGTCCTGGCCCAGGCTTCTTACAATGTTGACGTGCAAGCTTAGTCTCACTGTATAACCACCTCCAAATGGTAGAGCCTCGGGTGGGTTGTGGGGCGGGGGTGCTCATCTGGACCAGGTGTAAATCATCAATCTCACTGCTACAAAGCACATTCTGACAGGCTTGTACAAAGCACCACAAACTCCTCGGGGCCATTGTTACAAAGCAACGCTATTAATCAGTGGCCTCATACCTCAGCCAGGGTCAGTCCCAGGTGAATCCCCCACCTGCTGGAGGAGGTGGATCCCAGCCCTGCTAGAATTAACCCTCATAGCCCAGGGGCTGAAGGAAATCACACAGGTGAAGGAATTCACACTGGGTACTGAGTTCCTCCTTCTATATTTCAGTATGTGTGAAATTCACATACTGACTTCAAGGATAAAAATCTGAGGCTATCTGGGAGAGCATGCTGTTCTGTTCCCTTTGTCACTGGCCGTGGTTTGGGGGCTGGTGGTTTAAATCTAATTGGTATGTGCAGGTTTTAAAAATTCTTAATGTTTATTTTTGAGAGAGAGAGAGAGAAAGAGGGAGACATAGAATCTGAAACACTCTCCAGGCTCTGAGCCGTTAGCACAGAGCCCGATGTAGGGCTCGAACACACAAACCGTGAGATCAAGACATGAGCTGAAGTTGGACGCCTAACCGACTGAGCCACCCAGGCCCCCCATTATGTGTGTGTGTGTTTTTTAGGTCTTCTGTAGCTTCAGCTACTGGAGTTCCTTCTTCTTTCTCCTTTCCTGAATCACTGCCCAGGCATTTTGGGTCCAAGATGCCCTCAGCATATTATGTGTGGGACAGAAGCCTCCATGCCTGACCCCTAGGACCATGCAGGCAGCCCCGTGCTGTCACAGGGAACTAAGGATGAAGGGAAGTCCATTGAGGTGAGCCCAGTGGCCTGAGTGGGTGCCGATGGCTTATTGCCATGGGAAGTTAGCTTCAGGAGGGCCATCCAGAACTGGAGGTTCAAAGAGCCTGGGCAGCCCAAATCCCAGGTCTACGGGAAACAGAGGGTCCAGCTGGGTTTCCATGGCCATTTCTTGCACATGGAGATAGAGCAGGAACCAGAATTGGAAGTGAAGCCTGCAGAGCACATGGTGGAATGAGGCCGAACAAGACAGCCGGCAAGGCTGATGGATGCTGAGTCCTCAGAGGGTCTCCCTGATTTCCACCCTACCAGGAACAGGGGCACCCCAGAGCTTGGGGCCTGGCTGATGGCAAGGGGCAAAGGGAGAGGTTACAGAGGAGGAGACCGGGCACGCCCTGTGGTCATAAAGCCCTGAGACAGGGGCAGAGGAGACCGAGGCCCCCGTGATGGTTCCTGACGGTGCTGAAGCAGAGCGAGGGTGGGAGATGTCGGGAACCGGGGGTAGGAGAGGAGGGACTCTCGCTCCTTCTGGGAATGCTGGGGGCCCGGCTGGGACGGGCCTGCCTGACCTTCCAGGCCCAGCTCCACCCATCCACACTTTCTTTGCCTCTGCTCCATGGTGCCTGTAGCTCAGCCTTATTGGCCCCTGCCCACTTCCGCTGCTAACCTGGACAGACACAGCCGCACTGTTTATGAGTTTAAATTTTGTGGTTAGGAAGATCAGAGTAACAAAAAGGGCATTAAAAAGGGTTTGGAAAAATAGATTTAGGCGATCTCTGTGCAGTTTTGCATCCCTTTCAGTGGAGGTTTCATGTCAATGGCGGAGCAGTTTTGGATACGGAGCTTTGTGGTTGGTAATGATGATGATTTGTGTGCTTTATAGTTCAGGGGTCTCTTGAGTAATCAGTATGCTCATTGGCCAGTTTTATGTGACTTAAGAGTAAAATTTTACAATTTTAAACAATTGTGGAGGCTTGAATTCTAGAAGATTTGCAGTTGATGAACTTTTCATGAGGTGTATGATTCAGTTGAAGTCGAGACCTGACTTAGTTAAGGGGATGTTGGAGAGGGCGCTGAGCTAGGCAGGTCCCTATTAGCCATGTGACCCTGAGCAAAGCACTCTTCCAAGCCTCAGTTTCTTCCATCTGTGCTGTGAAGAGAACATACTGCCTACCTTCCAGGACTAAAGGCAACAGTGTATGCGAAAGTGCTTTTTGAACTGCAAACATCTATGCAAGTGCCTGATACTATTCCCCTGTTATTATTCAATATAACATTGTTTCCATGGGAAAGCGCAACTTGCTTTATGACAATTGGATTTACAATGTCGTTTCCAGGAATGCATTTATCTCGAAGCAGTTTTTGGCCAAAAGCAACATAACCTGACCCAAGGATAAAATGCACTGTGGCAAAAGACAGGAACTGCCCAAGCAGGTTTTGAAATAAAAAGAAAAGAAAATGAAAACTGTCCCCAGCTATGATGCTCATCTTGCTCCACCTTGCCCACCTGCAGAGAAGTCCTTGTGTTACAGTTCTCCAGAGAAACAAAAAACAGGATGCGCAGCGTGTGCACGTGTGTGTGTGTGTGTGTGTGTGTGTGTGTGTTTATTTATTTTTAGGAACTGGCTCATGCAACTGTGGAGGTTTGGCAAGTTCAACGTTTGCAAGGTAGGCCAGTGGGCTAGAGACCATGGAAGAGCTGATGTTACAGGTCACGTCCAAAGGCAGCCTTCTGGAAGAATCCCCTCTTCTTTGGGGGAGATCAGTGTTTTTCTGTTAAGGTCTTCAAGTGATGGGGTGAGGCCCACCCATATTATGGAGAGTAATCTGCTTTCTTCAAAGTCTATTATTGATTTAAATGTTAATTTCATCTAAAAACACCTTCACGGAAATGGTTAGGATAACATATGACAACATACGTAGGCATGTGGCCTAGCCAAGTTGACGCATGAAATTCACTGTCACAGCCCCCTTCTGTCCCTCTTGGATGCTCTTCTCTTTCTTTACCTCCTCCCCAGGGCTGTGGCAATCATCCTGAAGTTGGTGTGTGTCCTTCTCCCCGATGTTTTTATACTGTTACTGCATAGGTTTGTGTATCAATAGGACAGGTAAGGTGGAAGGTTCAGTTGAGGCACCCAGGCAGCAGACGAAGTGGGAGACCGTGTTAAAGAATTTACAAAGGAAAACCAGTGGCAGAACCCTTAACCCTCATCTACCACGACAGTATAAATGAGTCAGGGGTTCAGGATTCAAGGAGGATTTACGGCATCAGCTGTTAGTGAGCTCTGAGCTGGGGGCACCATTCTCTCTCCCTAAAACCAAAAGGCATCAACTAGAACTCTGAAGATCCCCAGAGACTCCGGAGACTCCAAGGCAGGGAGTGTTACTGAGTCACCGTGAAATGTCTCCTGGCTCAGAGACACTGATGCCAGTATTAGGCAAGGAAGAACTCTCCTGCCCCTTTCCACTCCTCCTTCCCTCTTCTTGGACCTGGAGAGATCAGAAACTAGGCTTGGCAAAGTGGCAGAGAAGGAGCCAAAGTGGCAGAGAAGGAGCCAAAGCAGCAGGGAGGGCAGGCGGGAAGAAGCCAGCCTCGTTCCCCGCTGGATGGATGGCTCCACTGAGGCTGGCCTGAGCTGCTTTGTCTGTGAACATTGCCCCTCTCCTCCCCCAGTGTATTTCCCTACCCTGTTGGCATTGGGCTTGGCCATGTGACTTGCCAATGGGATGTTAGCAGATGTCATATGCATAAAGCTTGGAATATGAATATGAATGTGTCATATGAATATGCTTGCATCGAGGACTTTCTTCTTGTGCTTCTGCCGTCATCAGGAAAACGTGCCCCAGGTAGTGTGGTTTCTAAAGGATGAAAGACAGCCCCGAACAGAGCTCACAGCTTGGTGCAGAGCCACCACAGACTTGTGAGTGAGAAATAGATGCTTATCCGTGTGTCACTGGACTTTGGAGTGGTTTAGTATGTGGCATTAATAATGAGAACAATGGCAATAATTGATAAAAGGAGTAACCAAATAGAGTTGAAAATGGTAATGATTACACTAAGACATTTACTGACTAGAACTGCCTAAATTTCATTCTGGGGTGGGGGAAGAATATGCCTAACCAAATAAAAACTTACAGGAGCACGAATAGACGACAATAAGGTTGTTTTCTGATTATCCCCTTGAGTCCTGGTTGTTCAACTTGACAGTTACATATACTTCCGTTAACAGTTTATAATAATGCTATGTATGTCTAAACATTTACACAAATAGCACCATGTTACATTCTGCAAATTGCCCTTTTCACTCAATGTTACATTTTTGAGATTCATTCTGGCTGATGTTTGTAGCTGGAGTTTTTCATTTAGTTTTTGAAGGGGTGTTTGACTGGCTCAGTAGGTGGAGCATATCGGGTTTGTAAGTTTGAGTTCCACATTAGGTGTAGGGATTACTTAAAAATAAAACCCAGGGGTGCCTGGGGAGGTCAGCCAGGTAAGTGTCCGACTCGATCTTGGCTCAGGTCATGATCTCATGGTTCGTGAGTTCAAGTCCCATGTTGGGCTCTGTGCTGACAGCACAGAACCTGTTTGGGCTTCTGTCTCTTTCTCTCTCTGCCCCTCCCCTGCTTGTGCTTGCTCTCTCTCTCTCTCTCTGTCTCACAATAAATAAATACATTTAAAAAAATCTAAAAAAACAAATTAAAAAAATAAATTGTTGAAAAATATATTGCTATATGAAAATTATATGAACATATCACAAATGAATATAATGTTCACTATATGAAAATACCACAAAGTTTTTAAATCCATTCTCCTAATAATGGAGAGATTGTTCTCCATTTATTATTTTTGTTATTACAAACTGTGTATCAAGAAGCAGGCTTGTAGTTGAGTCTTCCTGCTCATGTAGATGTGAATCTCAAGGATATGCACTAGAATGGAATGGTAATTGCTGGGGCTGTTTATCACTCACCAGTATTTCCATTTCCCCCCGGTGGGGCACACAGAACTGCACTCCCTGTCCCCTTGAACTAGACCTAGCTATATGACTTGTTTGACCAACAGAGAGAAGTGGAGGTGATGCATGTCCCTTACAGGTGGAAGCTTTGGACAGCTGGTGAGTGACTTGCCCTTTGTCTCTTCCTACCACAGTGACCAGCATCATTCCGGGTGGGGAGGTCTGTCAGCCAGCTTCTTGGAGTGAGAGTCATGTGGAGCCCAACCCCTAGGCATCCTATGATGGTTATGTAGCACGAGGAAGAAATTAACCTTAATTTGAACCCCCGAGATTTAGGTTAGTTCTAACAGCCAGCACAACCTTTGTATGCTGTCTGAAATAGGAATCAGTATTAGAAGGGTACTCCCAACAGGGCCACCCCACAGCAAGACCCCTGACTCTGGTACTGGCTTACTAGCTGGGTGACGTGTGGTGAAAAAACTTAGTAACCGCTGGAAAAATAGCCATTTATGTTATGCAGTGGAGAGAGATTTTCTTAAACCATATTTGTAGGGATTTGGGAAGCAAATAATGAACTTGGAGATTTAGGAAAAGAGTTTGGAAAACAGAATACTAGTTGGGTTAGTCTGTCTTGACAGTGTTTGGTGAGATATTACAAGAAAAAGATGAGGTCAGGGAAGAGTTGGCTAGCTTGCAATACCTTTATTTAGTTATTTATTTAATTTTTAAAAAAGTTTATCTTAAAAAAATTTTTTTAATGTTTTATTTATTTTTGAGAGAGAGAGAGAGAGATAGCATCAGTAGGGGAGGGTTAGAGAGAGAGGGAGATACAGAATCTGAAGCAGGCTCCAGGCTCTGAGATGGCTGTCAGCACAGAGCCCGACGCAGGGCTCGAACCCACGAACTATGAGATCATGACCTGAGCCGAAGTCGGACGCTTAACCGACTGAGCCACCCAGGTGCCCCTAAAATTTATTTATCTTGAGAGAGAGACAGAGACAGAGCAAGTGTGAGCATGAGTTGGAGAGTGGGAGGGAGAGAGAATCCTAAGCAGGCTCTGTGCTATCAGGGGAGAGCCTGATGTGGAGCTCGAACTCACGAACTATGAAATCATGAACTGAGCTGAAGATGGATGCTTAAGCAACTGAGCCACCCAGGCACCCCCATATTATTTTATTTTTTGAAAGTTCATTTAAAAAAATTTTTTTTGATGTTTTATTTATTTCTAGGAGAGAGAGAGAGCATGAGCAGGGGAGGGTCAGAGAGAGAGGGAGTCACAGACTGAAACAGGCTCCAGACTCTGAGCTGGCAGTCAGCACAGAGCCCGACGCGGGGCTCGAACCCACGAACCGCGAGATCATGACCTAAGTGAAAGTCGGACGCTTAACCGACTAAGCCACCCAGGCGCCCCTGAAAGTTCATTTATTTAAGTAATCTCTACACCCACAACTCACAAACCCAAGATCAAGAGTCCGAATGAGCCAGCCAGGCATCCCATGTGCAACACTTAGGGCTAGGAAAAGCAAGCACTTCTCATTTTGAAACAGTAAAAAAAAACCTTAGAGAGATTAAAAAAAAAAATGACTGAAATTCAGCTTTGTAAGCAAGCGTTGCATCAATGCTATAGATATCACATCTATTTTGATTTATTTACTGAAAAATTTTTTAGTGTTTTATTTTTATTTTTGAGAGACAAGAGTGTGATTAGGGGAGGGACAGAGAGAGGGAAACAGAATCCGAAGCAGGCTCCAGGCTCTGAGCTGTCAGCACAGAGCCCGATGCAGGGCCTGAACTCATAAACTGTTAGGTGATGACCTGAGCGGAAGTTGGATGCTTAACTGAGCCACCCAGGTGCCCCTTTTATCACATCTATATTTAAATCTCTGGATGTATTAAGGTGTCTTCTGGTAAATGTACAGGTTCTTTTGGTTGGACAAAATGTATCAGGGGGAAAAAGAGTAAGAGTGTAGACCAAAATACCTTCAATTAAATCCAGAGTAGCCTAGTAGGAAGGAAGCAAAGAAATACAGTGAATAGGAGATGTATGTATGTATGTATGTATATTTATTTTAAGAGATTTATTTATAAAGGAAATTGGAGTGTGTCTATTGGTATTTAGAGCTGCCTGGAATCCTATAATATGAGACTGCAGGTTTTGAGAGAATTATACTGCCCCAGGAACCACTGGCCTGATCTTGACTTTGAATCTTAAAACAACACTTGGGTCCCCCAGGAAGTGTGCTGGGAAATATGTTCAGTCCACAGGGAGAGCAAATTCTCTGGTGTCCCTTGCAGCTTTGGCCGAGGAGCATAAGGAGAAAGGCAAATCTTTTGGAGGGTCAGAGCCTATAGAAAACATTTCAGGAGCTGGGATCAGGATCTAATCAAAGAATATTCTTCCTTCATGGGGAAGAATGCTCTGAGAGTTTGGAATTGCTATGGACCAGTGTCTGGTGTGTCCCATTATTCTCTTTTCTGAATGAGAGTATTTCTTTCTATTTTCCTGTCCCATGTTCTGTCATTAAGTATTGGCATGTTGGAGAAGATAACTAGTTTTAGTCTCCTGACGAAGAGATAGCACATCTAGATGTAGAGACAACTGTCCACTGATGTCGGAATTACTGTGAAAATTGGATATCTTAGACTTCAAGCTCAGTGTTGTGCTATAATGAGGCATTTGGGTTGTCTCCCATGGGGAAGGGGTGAATCTATTGTGAATCCAGAATGAGAGTAATCAATTACTGGGTGTCTGGCTGGGGAGAGACTGTGAAGTTGTTACTCTTGTTCACCAAGATGTCTGATTCTCCCCTTGTGAGCTCTTATGCTAGGTGGCTCCCTCTAGTCTGACATCAGTCAGAAATGAGTCCCATAGTTCACAAGACGTGCATAAGGAAATAGGCTTGGGGCGGCCCAGGTGGCTCAGTCGGTTAAGTGTCTGCCTTTTGATTTCGGCTCAGGTCACGATCTCCTGCTTCCTGAGCTCATGCCCTCCTTTGGGCTCTGTACTGATTAGGGTCCTTTCTCTCCCTTGTTCTCTGCCCCTCCCCTGTGTCCCCTCCTCAAGATAAATAAACATTAAAAAAAAAAAAAGGAAATAGGCTTTACTGAAAAAAGGAAAATATCCCAAGACCAGGCTCAGCAAGGCAGGGATGCATTTCTCTCTCCCCATCACCTCTGGGAGAGGCATGCGGGCCAGGCCACCTGCTGGTCATGGTGTGGGGTTCATTCCAGCAAGGGTTCCCTTCACACCAAAGTCTCCCTTTTGGTAGGGAGTCTGAGAACGTGGCCTTCTTTCAGGAGAAGACGCAGGATGTCTGATGTTGGGCAGTCTGGATTTGGCGTGCTGACATTACTGGGTTTCTCTGAGGACCCTGAGCCCATGAGAAGTTACATCTCTGCTGGGGGAGGAAGGTTCCTTTCCAGGAAACGGAACTTAGGTGCTGACTTTCCACTTGAGAGAAGGGGTCCCCTCCCTACTGCCAACCCATGGAGAACCTAGGATTGCACTTGCCTGTCCTCTTGCAGGTTGAGGAGTCCATGTGACGTGCTTTGCCCAATGACTGAGCGTTTGAAGCCTCCTCAAGCCTGTGTGTGTCACTTGACCTTTCTTTCTGTGTGCTACATTGACTGCGAAGTTCTGGGTAAGGAGGCTCTGTCAGAGTTCCTGAGTAAGGACTGTGTGGGGCAGATATCCCAGCTGATCTGTGATGACAAGGACGTGAGATAGAAATAAACCTCTGGCAGGGCGCCTGGGTGGCTCAGTCAGTTAAGCGTCCGACTTCGGCTCAGGTCATGATCTCACAGTTCGTGGGTTCGAGCCCCGCATCGGGCTCTGTGCTGACCGCTATCTCAGAGCCTGGAGCCTGCTTCAGATTCTGTATCTCCCTCTCTCTCTGACCCTCCCCTGCTCACGCTGTCTCTCTCTCTCATTCTCTCTCTCAGAAATAAATAAAATGTTAAAAAAAAAAAAGAAAAACATCTGTTGTCTCAAGCCATTGACACTTGCGAGTTGGTTTTAGCTGCTGCAAACTGTCTTAATCTATCCTGACTGCCACAAATGGATCTTCTGGGTGATGGGGTGCACACATCCTTGGCTTCACTAGACATTGCCCAATTGCCTTCTGTAGTAATTGTTTCAGTCGATACTATTCCTGACGGGAGAGAGATTGCGGGGCTTTGTCTTGGCTGTTCCCTTAAATTCCCTGAAGTGGCTATTGTTGACTTCTGGCTGGCCATTGAGCTGCTCCTTGTTATCCGGGACTCAGGCAGGAATTAGATTTACTGAGGAAGAAGTGGGGGAATCTGAAAGGCAGGCACGTCTGAAGTAAAATGGGGAGGTCAGCCAAGACTGGGAGAAATGAGTGAGGACTGAGGCAGCTGCCTGGAACCCAGGCCTGGAGCCTGGAGAACCAAAGAAGGGTCAGGTGCCAAGACCATGGGCCTGGGCGACTAGATGTCAGAATTCTGGCAGCGTCTTCCCAGCAGGCATGGGGCACATGCTAAATCAGCCACCTTCTGGGTAGGTAGCTTCTAACATGGTGCCCAAATAGATCAGTCTGTGGAAAGGTAGACATCTGAGTGGAACAGAGGTTTGAGGAGAAGAGTCTGTTCTGGTTTAATATATGCTTTTTAAAATTTATTTATTTTGAGAGAGACAGAAACAGCGTGAGTGGGGGAGGGACAGAGAGAGAACGGGAGAGGGAGTATCCCAAGCAGGCTCTGCACTGTTGGCCCAGAGCCCGATGTGGGGCTTGAACTCATAGACCCGTGAGATCATGACCTGAGCCAAAACTAAGAGTCAGATGCTTAACCAACTGAGCCACTCAGGCGCCCTGTGCTACTTAAATGAAGCCGGCTAAGAGTTGGCTTAGCCTAGATGCTGTTCCTTCTTTGACCTCTCTGGTCCAGCCCTCACTGGGCCTTGGGCATTTCTCCTCTGCATAGAACTTTTCTCTGTGGTCATTATTTTGTATTCTTTAAATCTTTGTTGGTACCTGGCCCATTAGGGAGAAGGAAGGTGAAGGGAATTCACATTTATCAAGTACCAAGTACCACGTGTAGGCGTTGAACCAGGTGCCTGATACGTGCTCTCCCATTTAATCTTCACATTACGCCTTTGCAGCTGCTGTTGTTATTATTCCTGTTTGATAGATGAGGAACCTGGGGCTTGGAGATATGAGTAATTCACCTGAGCTCCTAAGAGCAGAAAATGAGTCTGACAGCAGAGCCCATGCTCCTAACCCCGGCGCTGCATCTATTCTTATTAGTGGAATGATAGTTTTTCAGTCCTGTGTCATTACCCTTGAAGTTCCCTCTGGAGTCCCTAGATCATTTGCATAGGGCGGGACCTGCCTCGGTCTCATTCACAGTTCACCTGCTCTCTTCAGGTGGGAAGGCTCACCAGTACAGGTGCCAGAGTCCCCGGGGACAAGCCTTACTCACATTTCCCCCCAATACTCGCCTGGCATGTTTCAGTGTATGGTTAGCAAGCCCGCGAAAGTGTCACCAGGGAGGAGAAGCTGCTCCCTCACTGGGACGCCAGTGGGTTCTGTTGTGCAGGTGGAAGTGTTTTTGGGGTCCGCAGGGGAGTGATGATAGTCAAGACAGGAGAGGGAGGGGCCGTGGCGCCCGGGTGGCTCACTCGGTTAAGCGTCTGACTCTTGATTTCGGCTTAGGGCTCAGGTCATGATCTCACAGTTCCTGAGTTCGAGTCCCATATGGGGCTCTGTGCTGGCAGGGAGGCCTGCGTGGGATCCCCTCTTTCCCTCTCTGTCTGCCCCTCCCCTGCTCTCTCTCTCTTAAAGTAAAAAAATAAACTTAAAAAAAAGAGGAGAGGAGGGGGTACAGAGCAGGATAACAGCTGCTTCTAAATTAGCCTGTTCTTTTCCAGATCCTGTGTGGACTTGCTTCAGGCTGCCTGACTGGCTCATCTTCCTATGGCTTTGTTTTACCCCTTGCCCCCTTTCCAGTCCTCCCTTTTAGGTTCTCTTACTAGAGTTAGCTTGCTGAGAGTTTAGATAGGGTCGCCTAAATGTGGGCTGAGGGATAGAGGGGATACTTAGATCTCTTCCCTTTTCTTCCCGTTCTGAGGAAGTTTTGCCATTAGAGATTAATTCTTTTTTTTTTTTAATCTTTATTTTAGTTTGAGAGGCAGAGACAGAGAGTGAGCAGGGGAGAGGCAGAGAGAGAGGGAGACACAGAATCTGAAGCAGACTCTAGGATCTGAGCTGTGAGCACAGAGCCTGATGCGGGGCTTGAACCCACGGACTGTGAGATCATGACTTGAGCTGAAGTCAGACACTTAGTTGGCTGAGCCACCCAGGCGGCCCCAGAGATTAATTCTTTTACTAGAATGTAACTTGAAGTGGTCTTATCAGCAAAATGTATCAGATTTTCCTCTGAAGAGTGTTTATTTTCAAAACACATACAAATAGAATTTTCATAGAATTCTACTATGTAGGGTAATTATGTCAGGTAATAAGGGAACTCCTGTTGCCTCCTGCCCATCTTACTCCCCTGCCCCCACGCCCTGCAGTCATCATTTTTTGTTCTTTAAATCTTCATTGGTACCTGGCCCGTTAGGGAGAAGGAAGGCAAAGGGAAGTCACATTTATCAAGTACCAAGTACCACGTGTAGGCGTTGAACCCGGTGCCTGACACGTGCTATCCTGTTCAGTCTTCACATTACGCCGTTGCAGCTGCTAGAAGGAAGGAGCCTCAGGGCTCTGAGTTGAGAGGTCCAGGCCGGACTCCAGCAGAGGGAGGTGGCAGAAATGGCCACCTCGGCCATCCTCACAAGCCTGCTCTCAGCCAGCTCTGCGTGGCATCGGAGCTGGAGAACTCTGCGCCTCACCCCTTTCACAAACTTGGTGCAGGGCTGCAGAGAACTTCCTGGGAAAACAGAGGCTGAAGGAGAGCCTCCTCAACCTCCTGCCTGGCTGACTACGCGGTGAGTCTACGATTTTTCTCTGTGAGGTCTGCACTGCAGAGCCGTTTTCAGAGCCTTGGTGTTGGCTGGCCCAGCACTGTGGCTCTCTCTGGTGAAAACTAATCGGTGCCCCACAATTGATCTTAAAAACAAGGCAAAACAACAAGCAGCTGCTTTTCACATTAACTCTGCAAACAGCGGAGGCAGTCTGGTAAGGGGCTGCTGCAGGTTGTGCGGTGGAACTGGGCTCTGCTCCAAGGTGCAGGGTGACGATGGGTGCTGTCCCGGGGGTGGCCTCCGATGCGCCGCATATCTACTGGCGGCAGTTTGGCTTTCTGCATGTTTGATGTTGTCTGGTAGACCCTCTGGGGTCCTGCTGACTGGGGTCCCTACCAGTTGTTCGTAGCACTCGGGCCTGAGTTTCTTTAGAATCTTTTCTAGCGCAGCTCATTCTTTCATGGCGTGTGCTGCTTTTCTACTTTTAATTCCTCCTTTTCTGTCTCATTATTTTAAATATTCCAATTTTATTGTTTCTATCAATTTTCCCTTTATCTGGAATGTTTGGTTTCTAGCACTCTTGCTTGTTTTTCTTGCTAGCCCTTGCTCATGATGGGCATTTCCTTACAATTTGGAACTGTAGTTTTGGGTCGTGAGCTCTCCCTTCCAGAGAGCTTAGTTTGTGGGTTCCACGCATGTTCCTTCAGAGCAGTTTTGTAGCTGCTGCTTCCCGGCTTCCTGGGTTAGATCTGGCCACGGAACCAATTTCATGTTAATATCTTTCCCTGGGGGCTCCCAGAGCCACAGTGTAATTTCAGACCCCAAACCCCTGTGAGTCCTAGCCCTGGTGCCTAGAATTCTCAGGGGAGACTTCCCTAGCGGACTTGCAGCATCCCTCACGTCCCACGTCCCAGGGCATCGATTCTTCTGACCCACCACCCCTCTACTGAGGTTCCGTCTCTTTGGGAGTTCTGGCTTTATGCAGGCATCTGAGTTCCCGCTCCCCAGCCTGCACGTACAAAGTCTCACCTCCTGGTCTTGGGTATAGGAAGCTCCTGAGATGCGACCAACAGCCCAGATTTAACTGGGGGAGACGAACAGCCTCGCATTAACAGCCCAGACCCGGGCTGCCAACACATTTCCGCTCCCTCTTGGTTCCAGTCACTGGGGAATTCCCCCTTACTTTTTCTTATGACTCCAGCTAATCCAAAAATATTTTCTGTTAAATTTCTCCAGATTTTCTAGGAGTTCCTAGGTTATTTTAGTCCCTACCTTGCCGGAACTGCATCTTCCAGGCCCTCCTTTCTGTCCGATAGGAAATCTGCTTCTGGCATAAGTGAGAAGGGAAGACAGGGTCAGTATTGGTTGTGTTAACTTGTAGCCTCTTTGGAACAGGTGAGTATCATCCTTTGCAGTGGTCTTTACCTCTTTTACTTACAAGAATTTTGAAAAATGGTGTGTTTTGTAGCTCATTTTTAAGTTCTATAACGAGTGTTTTTACAATATGTTGAAATAAATGCAAAAGATGTAGCTTCCAGCATATCTGAAATGTTTTCACTTAAAAATACCACTATTATACATGGCTTTAAAAAATGCTAGTGATTTGATACCTACCATTATTCATTAAAACATACACATAAAACTTCTTTTTTAAATGTTGGAAACTTTACATCAGTTTCCACTTTGAATTCATTTTTTTCTGCACCATTTCCTACTAAATGGTTTTATCTTGATGTAATGTTTTGCCTTTAAAAGTATTTTGTTGATATCCTCTCCTACTTCTCAGCAACACAAAGATGTTTACGAAATTAAACTTTAATTTTTTTAATGTTTGTTTATTTTTGAGAGGGTGAGACAGAGTATGAGCAGGAGAGGGGCAGAGAGAGAGGGAGACACAGAATCCAAAGCAGGCTCTGGGGCTTGAACTCATGAACCGCAAGAGGATTGAGCTACCCAGGAGCCCCTGAAATTAAATTTTATTTCCTGCATCGTAAGTCCTTAAGTGTTGAACACATTTCTTCTGGGTTGAGTTATTTTTGCAATTATTATTAATATGCTGTTGATCACAATGTCATGAATGCATTGCAAAATTTGATAAGTAAATGTTTAAAAATGGAAATAGTCCATGAGATGAAACTGACACATTCAGTCGGGTTGTTTGAATGAGGCAGGATTCAGGATAGATTTTGCTTTTAGTTTTTAATTCTTATACCTGTAAACATTAGCAGCTTTTTTCACATAAATAAGAGGATGAGAAAAGGAAGAGTTTGGTTCTACACATTATTCAATTCTCTAATTTTCTTCTAATTTTTAAGCCAAAAACCACATTGTGGTCTATCATCAGCAATTATTTTTAGCAATCTGTCAGTTGGCTTGGTTAGATCTTCCACTGATTTTGCAGATAGCAAAAGAATTGACAAACCACACGACTTGCCAGAAGTAAACAGAGTCACTTATTTTCTCAGCATGTAAACCAAGGGTTCAGAATTTTTTTTTCTTTTTTAGTTTTTTAAGTGTTTGTTTATGAAAAAGAGTGTTAGCAGGGGAGGGGCAGAGAGGAGGGAGACACAGAATCCCAAGTAAGAAGTAGGCTACAGGCTCCGAGCTGTCAGCACAGAGCTCAATGCAGGGCTCGAACCCATAAACCGTGAGATCATGACCTGAGCTGAAGTCAGATACTCAACCGATTGAGCCACCCAGGTGCCCCCAGAATTATTTTGTTAGGTGCCCCTGAGGTTTGCACATCTGAGAGCAGAGCAGTACAGAGAGACTCTGGGCAGGTGAGAGGCACTCCTTGCTGTTGTAAAGTTCAAGAAAGGAGACCATATTGGAAAATCATCTGCTGTAGGTGTTTTCAGGTAGATCAGTTTTAGCAGGTAGTACATTTGGAAATTGAATATTTGGAATGGAAGCTGATTCCCTTAGAGATTGATGGTCTTGAGCTCCTGCTGGAAAATTTTCTGAACTCTCAGTTATTTGATGGAGGTGGGCTTCTGGAGGAGGAAGGCTTTGCAGCTCTGTGGGTAGGTGCCACATTTTATGCTTTGTCCTCATCATGGTGTGGGCAGCTCTCAGCAGATTCAAGGTGGGCGATGGTCAGCTGACATTTACTGTGTGCTTGTCATGTGCTGGTACCTCAGCAGTGTTGTATGAACCATAACCCACTCAACCCACAAAAATGCATTCCACGAGGATCTTATTCACTTTAACTCTGTCTACTGGGTGAGATGCTATGAGGTGAGGGGCTAAAGACTTTTCTGTAGATTGCATGAGTGGTAAGTAGTAGAACTGGGGCTCGGGCTCTGAAGGGTTTGTCTAGTATCGTAGCCCATGCTCTTAACAGTTGCTAAAAGGGACAGGCCGCAAAGAGAAGTCATAGACTCGTGAATCTACTTCCCTCCACTTAAGTCAGGGAGAGAGAAGAAAAGAGATTGCTTCTTGGATCATTAAAAATAATAGAATGGTACTGTTGGAAATGGCTTTTTAAAATAAGCAACATGCCCTGGGGTGAGTTAGCTTGTCTCGGTGCTAGTTGCTTCATTTGTAAATGGGAATGGAGAAGGTGGTAGTGGTGATGATGATGATGATGATGGCAGTAGTGGTGATATCTGGTATATAAGGGGGCAGTGATCTCAAAGACACTGCCTTCCATTACTGGACATTCCTAGCTCTCTCTTCTGTTTGGGCAAAATTTGCCCCGTTCCCTAGTCTACAGAACATTCTCTTCATAACAAGCCTTCAGCTGTTTGATGTTTGAATACGTCTTCCCTTTGTTGTCTCTTCTTTAGGATAAATCTTCTGAGCTCTTTGTTTAAAAGGGATTTATATTTTTAAGACTCCTTATCCTCCTGGTCACTCTGCTGGATATATTCTCATTTGTCAAAATCACTTTTAAAATGTGGTGCCCAGATTTTATCATTGTGTCTTGACCAGGGCAGAAATGCTATGAAATTTCTCTTTCCTCATCGTTGGATATCGTCTGAACACCTAATAGTAATTCCTAAGCATTCTCAAAGTTGACTCGATAAACTTCTTTAAGCCACCATCCACAGCTTATGATGCAGCTCTGCTACAAACCCAGTCTCCTCTCCCATCCTGTAATCTTGTAAGGGACTGTTGGTAAACTTGAATATGGGACTTCACATTTATCTCTGTGAAACTTCAACTGGGTGGGCACTGTCCATGTTGTAGCCCATCAAAGGATTTTTTTAAAAGTTTGTTTGCCTATTTATTTATAAGTAATCTCTACACCCAAGTTGGGACTCCAACTTATGACTCAGAGATCAAGTCATGCTTCTCTGACTGAGCCGGCCGGGTGCCCCTTTCCAAGGGAGTTTGAGTCCTCATTCTGTTCATTAAGGAGGAGAGCACAGTGCATGGTAGTCTGCAGTGAGCAGGAGGGCTGAGGGGAAAGAGCAGTGGATGAATGGTTTTGAGCACTTACCCAAGCCAATTAGGTCATCACTACTTTAGGTTCTTTTGGTATCAGTCACTTCTATTAATAAGAGATTGATGAAGGATAGGATTGTTTTTTTCCTAGTAAACCTTGTACCAAGTGGTCTGTACCAGTAAAAGTGAATCTCAGACTGAATTCTGTTATATGTGTGAATTTTTACCAGCCAGCAGGCCCCAAAGGATCATAAAGCCCACTCCTGTAAGCTCCATGACACCCCAGTTCCCTGTCCCTTGGGTGGTCTGCTGAGCCCTTCACATACTGGGGTGGGTGCTTGAGCGGAGGATTTAGTGAACTTTCTAGTTAGGGTCAGGTGACAGTCCTCCCCAAGCACTGGATGAAGCCTGAGGTCCAGGGCACTCCCCTGCAAGGCAGGGCTGCTGGGCTGGGTGGATGCATGTCCCCTGCTCAATGCATGGCAGAGAAAGCCTGTGAAATCTGTTTAGCCAATCCGTGCATCTTGAACAGCATTTATTTCAGTGATGAAAATATTTTCTAACATCCATTATACCAATTTACAAAAGTGGTAGTGTTTTGTTTTTTTGGGGGCGGGGGAGAGGCACAAGTGAGTGAGGGACAGAGAGAGAGAGAGAATCCTATAAGGGGCTGAGAGAGAGAAGTAGTGCTCACCTGAGGCTCATGTTTTACCCAAAGCAGGGCTCAGCTCACCCGATGTGGGATTTGAACTCACGAATTGTGAGATCATGACCTGAGCTGAAGTCAGGTACTTAATAACTGAGCCACCCAGGGCCCCAAAGTGGTAGTGTTGATCAGAAGTTAAGTTGGCTGGGGGTGGGGGACACCTGGGTGGCTCAGTTGGTTAAGTGTTCGACTCTTGATTTTGGCTCAGGTCATGATCTCATGGTCATGGGAACAAGTCCCAAGTTCGGCTCCGTGCTGAGTGTGGAGCCTGCTTGGGATTCTGTCTCTCCCTGTTTCTCTCTTTCTCTTCCCCACTCACAATCCCTCTCTCTCTCAAAATAAACAAATAAATATTAAAAAAAATTAAGTTGGTTGTTGGAATGCTCATAAGAGACTACCTTTTAAGTGGTTTTCATGAGACTATTCCAGATGCTAAAACTTCTTGTCCTGGAGTGTGTATTCCCCATTAAAGAACTTCAGATGTTAAATAACCTCCCCTAGGCTCTCCATGGATAACCATGACATGTGTTTTGGTGTGGTTAATTTTGTGTGTCAACTTGACTGGGTCATGGGGTGTCCAGGTATCTGGTTAAACATTTTTCTGGGTTGGTTCTGTGAGGGTGTTTCTGGATAAGATTAACATAATTTTTTTTTTTTTTTTAATTTAAGTAGGCTATCTGCCCAACATGGGGATTGAACTTAAGACCTGAGATCAAGAGTCACATGCCCTACCGACTGAGCCAGCCAGGGACCCCAAGATTAACATTTGAATGGGTAGAGTGAGTAAAGCAGATTGTACTCCCTAAATTGGGTAGACCTCATCCAATCTGTCAATGATCTGAACAGAACAAAAAAGGCTGAGTAAGCGGGACCCTCTGCTTTACGGTGGGGCTGAGCAGTTGGTCTTTTCCTGCCTTCAGAATGGAACTGAAAAATTGGCTCTTTTTGGAACTTGAGCCTGCTAGCTTTTGGGCTAGAACTTGTACCATTGGCTCTCCTGGTCTCCAGTTTTCCAACTGCAGATCTTGGGACTTGTCAGATTCCATAATCATGTGGGGCCAGTTCCTTGCCATAAATCTCTTGATCCCCATCTATATTAATGTGTGTGTTTATTTCCTGTTGGTTCTGTTTCCCTGGGGAACTCTAATGCGGTTATATGTGTATTACCATCTATGCAGAAGTATTATGGAGTAAGCTATAATGATGTCGCAGATTGGAAGTTGGGCACCTTGGTTTTCTTCCCAACTCTTTAGCTGGCTCCACATGGCACAAGGTGGTCCTATTAGGGTCACCAGCGTCACATGGGGAGTTTCCACCTGGGTATCCCCCTGTTACACAGCAGGACCCAGTACCCATTCCGCAGTGTCACGTGGTATGGGTTAAGAAATAGACTTCTCTCGGGGGTGGGAGTGGATAAAAAGAACCTACAAGGCTGAGTCAGCAGAAAGGAAAGGTACAGACCTCCTTTCTCCCTCGGTCCCTCCAAAGGGGCTTAGCAGCACCAGCTGCTAAGTTGGATGCGCGGTATGGCTTTGCATCCCAACAGAGGGACCTTACCACTTGGGTCAGCCTCTTTGTGTGGTTGAGGGTGAGAGCAACCTGATAGTGGGCAAGGGAAGCTTCACTGCCTGGCACAGGGCAGTTTAGGTTTCAGCATCAGTGGTTACTGAGAGTTTTCTGGAAACGCCAGCAGCCCAGGACCTGGAGACCTGGGGCCCATGGGGACTTGCAGCTCCTTTGCAGAGGTATGGGTGTAGGGAGGGGAGGAAGCCCATGTGTCCCATGGGAAGCTGTGCTTGTCTGCCCACTTTGCCCTGGGAGAAGGGGGTGGCTCTTCCTGGCTGGCTCAGTGTCCCAGAGTGAGGTCTTGGGCTCACGTTTAGACAGTCCTGCCCCTTGCATCACATTTTGTGACTGTGAAGGCTGTGCCCCTTACTGGGCCTCCATCTTCTCATCTTTCAGACTGAAGAAATTGGTTTTTGGTGTCTCTCAGGCTTTGCATTCTAAGTAGGGATGGAAGCCTTTTTTCTCCGCATTAAACAAAAACAGCTACGTAGACACTTGATGCAGAGATGGTACATGTCAAATGTATAAAACTCTAAGATTCAAAATATTGAGAAATTTCCCTTCATGTTTTCTTGCACAAATGAGTAAAATCATGTAGATTTCAATATTTTACTAATAATGATCCTCAGTGACTTGAATGTGTAAAGAGATTTTGAGAAATGTTCACAAACAACTTAAAGACTTTGCATCACCGAGTGACTCAGTGAGCATTTGTAGGACAGTGATGTTCCTATTGTTTTCCTGAACTCATTAGCAAAGGCGTACAGAAGTTTTGTGTTCATAGCGTTCTTTTTTCTCCCTAAAACCATTGCATTTGCTTTAACTCTCTGTGTGACTGATTTTGGAGGTACAGAGCCCTTTTCAAAAGTGCAGACCTTCTTGACTTCAAAACGTGTGTAGATCCAGTCTTCACCACATGACCAAGTGGAGGGGCAGAACCATGGATGTGTTTTTTGCCTGCTGGTGTTGGCAACAGCAGGGAGAGAATCAGGAGAGAGGGGCTGTGGGAGGGTGTCGACGCACACTGCGGAAGGCTTGGCCCTCCCACCTCGACTGGGTCACTGTGTGGTTGAATAATTGTGATGGCATCGTTTTCCTGCATTTGGCAAAGATTGCTCGCAGAGCAATCTGACCATGCATGTTGGTCTTGACCATTTTTCTTTCTAAAAGCAAATGCTTTTGTCTCCTCTTACAAACGACTCTGTGACTCATTTCAGAGGCAGATAACTTACTCTAAGGGACCGATGTTCCCCTTTTCAAAATCCTTGGGAAATTTCTCTTCAAGTTTTCCTTTCTCGCACCTAGCAAAGTGTCCTGTGTATAATAGTCAATAAATATCTATTGTGGCTGATGATGATGGGGAGTGAGAGCAAGAAAGCCTTGCGTGTGTTTATGATGGCGATACTGTGTAATAGATTGGTGTGAGGGGCTGCAGAGACATCCGGTGATTACAACTACAGCCCCCTCTCCCTGCGTGGACTTGCAGAGCCTTTGATTGAACGGTGATAAAGGTATCATTTTGCTGCATTAGGAGGGAAAGGTATATGGAGATTTGATATGTGTGCTGTTTCATAACTTTCAGTAAAATAGCAACATTTGTCGTCTTTCATGTAGGGCTGAATCATTTCTGAAATGGAGACCTAAATTTTGAGGTATGGAACATTTCAAGTTAAACATCCTTGAGAAAGCTTGCTTCGTGTTTTTCTGTCCAAATGGGGAGTAAGACCGTAGAAACTTGTTACCTTTTGATAATGGCAGTTCTGAGTCAGAGCACGGTGAGAGCATCTGCAGGCAGCTGCCTGGCGCTGCTGGCTGGTTTTGCTTCTGTTTCATGTAAGTGCTGCCCGTAGCTCACAGTTAGTGGAACTTGCTGAGGCTGAGTGGTAAACAGGGAGCCAGAGGGGGGCTTTGAGGAGTGAGGATAAAGGAAAATCCTCTCGGATACCCATCAGGTGCCAGGCACTATACCAGGCAGCAGGGATCCAAAGGTCAATATGGTCTCTGTCTCCAAGGAGCTCCTGGCTAAGTGAGGGAGATGACTAGAATCCAGGCATTGGTAGCACAGAGAGGTCCAGGCTGAGAAAGAGGGAGAACTGGACACAGCGGAAGTGCAGGATATGGGAACTTTCAACAGCTTTGGGGAGTCGAGGCAGCTTCCCCGGGGAAGGTGCTGTTTGCATTGGGTCCATAGAAGATGCTAGGAGTTGGCTGGGCAAAGGCGGTGCGAGGCTGGAAGGGGGTCCCAGCAGAGAGAGGAGCACGTGTGAGGGGTAGAGGCAGGAGAGGTCTTGGCAAAGGGACTTGGCATCTGGGAAAGGAGAGGCCCTGGAGGGGAGAAGTTGGGCAAGGAGAAAGTTAGATCTAGAAGTGAAACAGTAAGTAGAAGAAGGTTGGGGCGCCTGGGTGGCTCAGTGGGTTAAGCGTCTGACTTCGGCTCAGGTCATGATCTCACAGTTCGTGGGTTGGAGCCCCCCATTGGGCTCTCTGCTGTCAGTGCAGAGCCTGCTTCAGATCCTCTGTAACCCCCTCTTTCTGCCCCTCCCACCCTCAAAAATAAATAAACATTAAAAAAGTAAGAAAAATTAGATAAGTAGAAAAAGACAGCCTGTCTGAAATACTCCATTCTGCTGGCAACTTAATGCCATGCTGGGCCTCCATCTTCATGACCCACGTTTGATCAGATCCCTAGTCCTGTTGGTGTTTTCTCCACAGTGTCTCTGCACCCCTGTCCCCAACCCCTGGCCATGGCCTCGGACTCTTCTCTCTGGCGACACCCTTCCAGTGGAGAGATCACAAATAACAGCCAAAACGTGGGACTTTCTGTTGTTCACAAGTAGCAGTCTGACCATAGGTGGTCCTGGGACGCAGCTCTGTGGTGTCTGGATGCAGCTGTCTTCTGTTTCTGCTCTGTTGTTGTTCTTTTTTTTTTTTTTTAATCTTTATTTTTGAGAGAGATAGAGCATGAGCAGGGGAGGGGCAGAGAGAGAGGGGGAGACACAGAATCCGAAGCAGGCTCCAGGCTCTGAGCTGTTGGCACAGAGCCCCATGTGGGGCTCGAACTCATGGATAGTGAGATCATGACCTGAGCTGAAGTTGGAGGCCCAACTGACTGAGCCACCCAGGCGCCCCAACTGCTCTGTGTTCTTCTGTTTGCATAACCCCCTACAGCTCACCAGCTCATCTGCAGTCCAGCCAGTGGGAAGAGGCAAGGAAGGGAAGGCATGCTCCTTCCTTTAAAACCATCACCTAGAAGTTGTTTACATAGGCTCTGCTCACATCCCTTGGCTGTGGGTCACATCTGTCAGCAAGGAAGGCTGAGAAATGTAGTTTTTATTTAGAGTGGCCAACAACTAACATAAAAACCAAGGGTTCTATTACCATAGAAGGAACGGTCAGCCACCTATAGCCTGCAAATCTTCATCCTCCACCTGCAAATCTCTGGAAGTGTAGGTCATGCCGCCTCCCTCTACTGCAGAATCATGCTCACAAAGCTTTGTTTCGGCCTGTCTGGAAACCCTCTCCACTCCTGAGTGTGCCAACACTTCCGTGCCCTTACACGTTTGCTCACACTGTGCCTTCTGCTAGAGGTGCAGCAGAATACAGTGCAAGGAGCACGAGAGCGGGTTCAAATAGCCCTCTAGCGGTGGGAGCTGGGGCAGGCTGTTCTTGTGCTCCGAGGCTCTGTCATCAGATAAGAATTTAACTTCAGGGTAATAATTAAATTTCAGGGCTAGGATGAAGGTGGAAGATAACGTAGGTAAAGACCATGCTCAGATGACCGCCGTTGCCGCTAGCCTCCACACTGTTTTCCCTTGGATGAAACTCCCCACCCATTAGCCTAGACTGACTAGTGTTCCCATACAGCCTCCCTCTAGTGGCTCCTGGGTTGCTGTCCCCATAAGGTCTTGGTTTGGAACCCAGAGTGCTCTGCTCTGGTGAGTAGACTGATCCGTGGTTCCCACTGCTTCTGGCACGGTACCTGCTAAAGCTGAAGTCAGTGTTGGTTACAGTGGGTTGAACTGGGACCAAGAAAAAAGTCAAGCTGACCCAGAGGAGCAGAAGCTCAGAAAG
This sequence comes from Hyaena hyaena, assembly GCF_003009895.1. Classification (NCBI taxonomy): domain Eukaryota; kingdom Metazoa; phylum Chordata; class Mammalia; order Carnivora; family Hyaenidae; genus Hyaena; species Hyaena hyaena. The sequence goes on from NW_024080640.1 coordinate 4,599,762, forward strand.
AGGCATCCCAGGGCCCTGAAGCTGGTGGTCACAGCTGGGCCTCTGGGGTCAGGTCAGCCCTTACCCAAGGTCAGAGCCTTCTGTGGGCGAGGAGATCGTGCTACCAGGCAGATGGGAAGGGTGATATCTGGACAAAGAGACCCAGGAGAAGGGGTCACAGTGCAGGCGAGGCCCAGTAGCATCGGGGCAGGGCGCCAGCCGCATAGAAGGGTCAGATAGTAAGCCAGGCAGTACCTGAGTGCTGGAGCAGAGAGGAACCGGTCCTCATCTGTAGGGAGAGGTAAAGGGAGCGAGAGTTGGAAGCAGAGAGCAGAATCACCCACCCTCATCCAGAAACGGCATCCTGTGGGAAAAAGCAAAAGTCAGAGAGGGGGTGGGAAGAAAGGTGACTTCTGCATTTGCACTGTGTAGGGATGTGGTTGCGCTGCTGCGGTCTGTCCACCAGGGGGAAGGAGAGGCCTGCACATGAGGCTTGAAATGGCACTGGCTGCAAAGCTTCCGGGAAGGTCGCTGGCCTTAGCTGGGGGCTGGGTGGTCAGGAAGATGCTGAGAGGATCAGGGAGGAAAGTCTAGGCTCTTCTTCTTTTTTTTTTTTTTTTTTAATTTTTTAATAGTTTATTTATTTTTGAGACAGAGACAGAGCATGAGTGGGGGAGGGGCACAGAGAGAGAGGGAGACACAGAATTCGAAACAGGCTCCAGGCTCTGAGCTGTCAGCACAGAGCCTGATGCGGGGCTCGAACCCACGAACTGTGAGATCTGACCTGAGCTGAAGTCAGATGCTTAACCGACGGAGCCACCCAGGCACCCCTAGGCTTTAGTCTTCTTGTTTTCCCTAAGACAGATTCTCTAGGGGGATATATCCCAGTCCCTGGGCTGTACAAAACGATGCAGAAGTTGTGGTAGGGGGTGACGTTTAAAGGGTGACCCCGGTGAGGACCTGGTTCTGGATGTCTGGTTCAGGCAGCCTTACCTGTCTTGTCTGCTTCTAGCCCGTTGCTCAGAAACAGGCATTATCTGTCCCCCGCCCCCCTCAGTCTGGGGTGCTCTTTGGAGAGGACACACGGTTTGTGAGATGCACTCATGTGGATGGAAAGTCCCACCCCCCATGGCTCTGCATCCTGAGGTCTGAGGACCCCAGCCAGTGGTCCTGTACCTGTCTGGGGACTCCTCAGACCCTGCCTATGCCTGGAGCTGGTGGAAGGACCCTGCCTTGCCAACCAGGTGGGGGTGGGAGTGAAGAGCATTGAGCAGAAGTCTTGGGATCAGGCTCTGGCGGGTCAGTCTCCTCTCTGTGAGACCATTTCCTCTTCTGCAAAGCAGAAATTTGAAAGCCAGCTCCTACCCAGGGCCATTAGGTATCTGAAATGAGATAACTGCGTAAATACTCTCTGAACAGGTAATATGAGAAATGTGACTTTTTGGTCATCAGTCAGCCCTTTCAAGTCAGGAAGGTTTTGGGGTGCCTGAGTGGCTCAGTCGGTTGAGCATCCGACTTAGGCTCAGGTCATGATCTCACGGTTCGTGGATTCGAGTCCCGCGTTGGGCTCTGTGCTGACAGCTGGCTCAGAGCCTGGAGCCTGTTTCAGATTCTGTGTCTCCTTCTCTCTCTGCGCCTCCCCCGTTCACACTCTGTCTCTCAAAAATAAATAAAAAATGTAAAAAAAAAAAAAAAGTGGGAGGGGTCTTACCTCCCTGCCCCCATGGGGCTGAGCACTGTTTCAGCAGGGACGGTGGTCCTTGACAGCAGGCAGGTGAGTCAGCAGCACTGGATCAGCACTGGCTCTGGCAGGACAGGGTGAGGAGGGGTGACAGGTTAGGCCAGGGGGGACAGGGCTACCCGGCCTGACCTGCTCTGAGACCGCATATTCCGAGGGTGGGTGGTAACGATCCCGGCATCCCTACAGAGGCAGCACCTCCTAGGAAACTTTCTTGGAGCAGGTTTGGCCCCTCTGCGAGCTGCCATAGCCCCAGTCACCCCAGGGCTGCAGGGAGGGTCAGGGATGGTGGGATTGTGCCGGGTAGACGAGGCCTAGGGCTGGCAGTGAGCCCCAGGGCAGCCAGGACTGAGGGCAGCAGCGGGCGGCGGGCTTCATTTTCTCCTCCGGCAGCTCCCCTTTCGAGCTGGAGAAAGCGCCTGATGGAGCCCCTGCTTGGGTGCACATTTTATTTCCGGAGAGATTGCTCCATAGCTCACCAGGGGTCTGGGATTCCTTAACTTGTCTTTCTTCTTCCTTGAGAGCAGACGTGTGTGGGGGCGTTCATAGGCTCCGACAAGTCCCATTTCCTTACTAATAAATATTCCTCCTCTCTTCTCTAGGCATTAAAAAAAATCCAGAGAAAGGACAAGTTGCCCATTTGTCACCTGCTCCTCGGTCCAGAGCGGGGGACGCATTTTGCTATTGCTTGTGACTGACTCAGAGAAGCAAGGATGAGGGATGTGCTTGCTTCTTTCCAATCAGTTTAATCCTGCTTGGAAGGGCCCGTGGTACCCCTGACCCTGGCCACAGTCTGGGGGAGGGGCAGGAGGGAAGGAGGAGGGCAGCATAGGGCAGAGGCTGTGGGAAGCCAAACAGAAACAAGGACGATGGGGCCGAGGTGGACAGGCTGGGGACGCTGAGCAGGGCACCATCTGTCTCCAGGGGAGAAGAGGAAGGCTTCCAAACCAAAGAGGATGTGGGCGTGTGGTGAGCCCAGAGCCTCCGGCTGCCTTTATCGAAGGCCTTGGCTTCTCCGTGGTGATGGCCTTGCTGGTCACTTGTTGGAAGCAGTGGGACTGTGGTGTTAAGCGAACAAGTCATACGAGTCGCAGTTGTGTAGTGGCTCGGCTGGCATCTAAGCACCTGGGGCCGTCGAGCTGGTGTGCGGGGAGGGGGGTCTTCATGCTCCCAGGTGCTCTGTTTTCTCAGACCTCTGCTCAGGTCTGTTAGTGCTTTCCAGCCTGTTACGTAGAACTCAGGCGGTGACCAGACCCAGCCTCTCCCAGACCGCGCCTGGCTATTGCCCAGTGACAAGTCAGGTCTCATGTTAGGGGATGTGTGCTTTTTTTAGCACAAGGTTTTGTGATTGCAGATGTTGTGGGATATGTCACAGTGGGCCAGAAACACCTGTTTAATTTTGTATGTCAGTGTCCCGGACAAGGAAGGCAGCCCCTGTGTTGCGGGTCTCATTCCACACCAGGCTGTGTGACCACAGGTGAGGGACACCAACCCTTCGGGCTTCTACCTTTCTCATCTGCAAAGTGGAAGGAACCCACACCTTCCCTGCCATGCCTTTTGGGGTTATCCTGTTTGACACGGTGTCCAGTGCTTTGGAGGGCGCTCTATCCTGTGAAGGGTGGTGTAAACGGAAGGGGCCGTTGTTAAGGTTATTCCCCAGGGGAGGTTGGTGCGCTTCCTTCTTTCTGCTCTCCTTTTCCTCTCTCCTCCTCAGTGCTGTCTGTCCTCTCTCTGCAAGCTGGCTGACTCACCTGGGTGTGGCCAGTTCCATGGCCCCAGTGGGAACGGCCAATTCTGTGTGTCTCTCCGTAGAAGGATGAGTGGAAGGAGGGAGGATGCTCTTTCTGGCCTGTTCGGCCTTCTTTGGCATCGGCCTGCAATATGTGGAAGCTGCCAGCAGAGGGCAGTAGCACCTCATGCCTCAATTCCTCCCTTGTGCTTCCTGGCCTTGGCCAGAAGGCCACCCTCCGTGAGCTGGTGTAGGTGCAGTGCGGCAGGCAGGTTGAGGATGTCTTAATGACCTGTGCTGCGTGCGATGGGTTAGCTGAGGGGCTGATGTGGCAGGGCCACCTTGAGAGCCAGGCCTGGCTCAGCCAGTGCTGATTTCCTCCTAGGTGCCCAGGTGGAGGGGGCTGATGTTCGGGATCGATGCTGACTGATGCTGAGGCCCCCCTCAGGGGCTGCTCGCATCCACCAAGCTTCCTGCACAGGGAGAGGGGCTGCAGCTGTGGCTCAGATGGGCACTGAGTGTGGGGATGGGGAGCAGGCAGGTGGATCTTACCTGAGCCCGGGTGGTGCAGACGGCAAGAGGGCACCCATCGCAGCAGGTCCTCTAGCATGGACCCTTGCCCTCAGCCTCCACCCTTGGTATGAACCCTGGTCCCCTCCTGCCTACACTCATCCATCCTCCGTTCTCTGGATTCCTGGGAGCCGCTGACCTGAGATTGAAGGCAGCTACTAGGTTTCATTCACAGCGGTAATCCCCCCTCGCCCAGCATTTGGGTGCACTGTAGGGTGAGCTTACTGATCACCATGGACTTGGCCCAGGGTTTCTAGGGACTGAGGAAAGACAGAATGACAAGAATCTTGTGTTTCTGTTGTTTTCCACCCAGAGGGAGTTTTGAGGGCACAGGGGACTTTGAGGCAAGTGGAGTGTCATTGCTCCCGCAGAGCATTGGTCTCTTCCCATCTGAAACAACTCTGGCTTCCCCTGGGTGATGGTGTGACCTCTCGCACAGGGTCCCTCTCCCCAGAAAGTAGGAATCATCCACACTGTGTGCCCACACCTGGGAAATACCCTGTGCTGCAGAATATTCTAGGATGACCAGCGCCTGGGTGGCTCTGTTGGTTGAGTGTCCCGACACTCGATCTTGGCTCAGGTCACGATCTCATGGTTTGTGGGATCAAGCCCCACGTCAGGCTCTGTGCTGACAGTGAGGGGCCTGCTTGGGATTCTCTCTCCTCTCTCTCTCTGCCCCTCCCCTGCTTACACTTTATCTCTCTCTCTCAAAATAAATAAATAAAAACATTTAAAAGTTAAAAAAAAGAAAAAGAATATTCTGGGATGAGGATGTCAGGTGTCCTTTCCACTCCTGTGCTTTCCAGTGGTACTCATCCACGCACTCACTGGTTCATTGGTATGTGCTGAGCACCTGTGATGTACCAGGTACGTTTTCTAATGTTAGGGAGGGGGATTGACCTCCCATTTCAGGCCCCATGAATGGTCTCACCCCTCTCCCTCCTAATGAGAACCTGATGTGGCTCCAGATTTGGGATAGCGGGGTGAACAGGATGGAGCCAGAGGACAGAGTAACAGCCCCAAGGTCAGAGTGGGGACACATAGCAAGGTCAGAACTGGGTGGGAGAAGGGTTGTGACAGATCTGGGGAGAAGGACAGGTCAGGTAGGAGTGAAGGCAGACTGGGGAAGGAGACAAGACAGATGGGCAGGCCAGATCTGGGGGCGGGGAGAAGGGCTGGGCAGGCCCCAGTAGGGAGAGAGACAGGAGCAGGGAGGAGGGTGGTGGGGCCTCCATGGGGCAGAGGCGGGGAGAGAGGCCGGAGACATGTGGGCCGGAGGGGTGGAGGGTGGTGACAGGACGGGCTGAACTTGGAGAGACTCTGCAGTTCAGATTTGGGACTGAAAGCCTTGGGGCAGGAAGTGATGAAGCACAACCTAGACAGAGGCCCCCCGGGAGGTGACCTGGAGGTCACAGCTGCAGCTGCAGAGCTGGCCTTGCGGGCCCAGCAGTACGTGTGAGAGTGGGCACATGGGGGTGGGCATGCGCTCCCACAGACCGAGGAATGAAGTCACCCAGACCAAGTCCTCACCTTCCCGAAGCTGCCTGGAGTGGACAGAGCTTGCTGGGGGCAGGGCGAGTGGAAGGCTGGGGGGTGAGGTTTGTCTTCTGGCCCCTCTGTGTTCCAAGCAGGGCCCCCTCCAGGGCTGCCAGGCCCCTTCCCTGGTGGTCCGGGGCTAGGTGGTGCCCTGCCGTTCTTCTGTCTGAGTTTCACAACATACCTGTTCTGTGTCCATTTCCTGGGTGTTTCACTGGTTGGCAGGAGCTCGTTTAATGAGTCGTAGTGTTAATGACTTAATGACTCCACAGATAATGCCTTGGGGGTAGCATTTATCCTCTGGAGCATAAATGGCTTATCACAACATAATAAGTAAAACTGGACCCTGGGGACAGTCAGGCAGGGCCAGTGAAGAAGATAATGTGGAAATTTGGACTCCTGGGCATCGAAGTCCACCGTACAGGTGGCCAAGCCTTCTGCTTACAAGACCAGCTCCTCCGCATCTGCGAGTTGGTCTTCCATGCTCTAGGGTCCCCAAGGAAATCTCCAGGGAAAGGGCTCCGCTCCTCTCTCCTTGGCTCCAAGGTTCCCAACAACCATATAGATGCCCCCACCCCAGCTGGGGTCAGGGTGGCGCCCCTTCCAGCCGTGGACAATGGCTGAGCTTTCTCCCTACTTCGTGAAGGTTCCAAGCCTCACAGCCTTTTCCTCCTCAAGTTCAACGAAAATCAGTTACTTGAACTTTTCTCAAGCATCTTGCTTTTTAACCCCTAATGATTTTTGCAGTTTGTATCCTCTGAATCTTTTCTTATTCTTGCTTCTCAAGTGAAACCTTAAATTGGATGTGTTAGGAGTTTGGGGACTTTAGTGGGTTAATCTTTCCTTGCTTCCCATATGTTTTCTTAATGTTACAACATAATAATGATAAATAAAAAAATGTTTTTCATTCTTTTTCCCTATGTCAGGTTCTGTTTTTAGGGCTTCTCTTTTTTTTTTTTTAAATTTTTTTTAATGTTTTATTTATTTCTAGGAGAGAGAGAGAGAGACAGCGTGAGCAGGGGAGGGTCAGAGAGAGAGGGAGTCACAGACTGAAACAGGCTTTAGGCTCTGAGCTGGCAGTCAGCACAGAGCCCGACGCGGGGCTCGAACCCACGAACCGCGAGATCATGACCTAAGAGAAAGTCGGACGCTTAACCGACTAAGCCACCCAGGCGCCCCAGGGCTTCTCTTATTCATCTTAATCTTCTTAACAGCAAGTCTATGAGGAAGCCATTATTATTCCATTTCATGTCCCCACATTAGGCTTAGAGAAGGTAAGGAACTTGTCCAAAGCCACACAGTAGGTTAATGAAAGAACCAGGTAACGGTGGGGAGAGGAGGCTACAGAGCTCTAAGTTGACTTCTTTAAAAAAATTTTTTTTTTTAAATTTTAGAGAGAGAGAAAGCAAGTAGGGGAGAGGGGCAGGGGGCGAGAGAGAGAGAGAGAGAGAGAGAGAGAGAATGGGCATGGAGCCTAATGTGGGGCTTGATCCCATGACTCTGAGATCATGACCTGAGATTAAATCAAAAGTTGGACCAAAAAAAAAAAAAAAAAGTTTGACACTCAACAGACTGAGCCACTCTGGTGCCCCTCTAAGCTGACTTCTAAAATTTGGAAATTCCTATAAATAGGGAAAAACCCACATTTTTTAAATATAAGAATAACACCTTTTATTTGTATGACCCTCAGGACAGAATCAATGCTCTGGGGAGCCATGCCATATGTGTGCTGTGGCCTCTGGTCTCCCAGGCACACCCTACACACTCCTAGGCATCAAATACCCCAGTGGGAAAATGTCTGTGCTGAGTCCTGAGATCTGTCTTCTAGCATCACCACATAGCTGTATGGCTTTGGGGCCATCTTTTCTTCTCCTGGAGCGCCAGTTCCTCACCTTCGAAGATGGAGATGACTTCTTTCTTAGAGTTGTTATGAAGATGATGTGAAATAATAGACCCAAAAGGGGCCGCAGAGTGCAAAAGCATGACATCTTTGGTTAACATTTACCTTTTGACATCAGAAGGCCATTTGAACCACATTGAGCTTCTGATTTACTCTGGCCCCAGATTTATTTTACTACATTTTAAAAAAATGTTTTTATTTCTGAGAGAGAGAGTGTGTGAGCAGGGGAGGGTCAGAGAGAGAGAGGGAGATACAGAATCTGAAACAGGCTCCAGGCTCTGAACTAGCTGTCAGCACAGAGCCCGATGCAGGGCTTGAACCCACAAACCGTGAGATCATGACCTGAGCTGAAGTCAGATGCTTAACCGACTGAGCCACCTAGGCGCCCCTGTTTTACTACATTTTGACAGATTCATTTTACCTAGAGTATCTAGCTTCCCAGGGTATAACTGAAGCCTGGGTCTCCCTGACTTGATTCTCTGTCTGACGAATAGAATTTCTCTTCAAGTGAGGAAGTGGGCATGGTGGTTGCAGGGCAAGGGATGTCCCTGCACATGAGAACAGATCAGGGTATGGCAGCCCCTGAAGTTGGAACTTTCACACAACACTCACCGTACCTGAGCGTTAGCACCTTTCAAGTTCCCAAATGAAGGTGTGATGGAGGGTTGCTGCTTATAGAAATGAGGGCTAAGTGGAATACTACTCAGTGATGAAAAAGAATGAAATCTTTCCATTTGCAACAACGTGGGTGGGACTGGAGGGTATTACGCTAAGCAAAATAAGTCAGTCAGAAAAAGATATCATATGATTTCACTCATATGTGGAGTTTGAGAAACTTAACAGGTGGACAGAGGGAAAGGGAAGGTAAAATTAAGATAAAAACAGAGAGGGAGGCAAACTATAGGAGACTTAAGTACAGAGAACAAACAGGGTTGATGGGAGTGGGTTAAGTGGGTGATGGGCATTAATGAGGGCACCTGTTGGGATGAATCACTGAGTTCTACTCCTGAAGAAGACTATACTGAAGTCTTGAAGCCAAGACTATGCAGTATGTTAACTAACATGAGAATAAAAAAAACAAATGAGGGCTAATTCCAAGTTGATGCAACTGTCAGTGGATATTTATGCAGTGCCTGCCCTGAGCCAGGTTCTGATCTAGGGCTTTGGAGATATCAGTGAGCCCAGCAGACAAAGATTCTTGCTCTTGGGAGCTTAGATTCCAGGGGATCATATGTATATATTTATAGTATATAATGTAATTATAAGTGAATGTACATAAAGATGTAAATATAAGTATAGGTAAGAATAAGCAAATTATAGAGTCTGTTAGAAAGAGAAAAGTGATCAGTAAAAAGGAGAGAATGAGGGACATCAGGAATGCTGAGATGATGGTGTGTGCCAGCAGCAAAGGGGGGCTCAGAATAAGCCTTGCTGAAAAAGTGAGATTTGCACAATCTCCTTTAGGTCTCTGTCTGGAGTCAGATGGACGTCTGAGGGAAGGGTGGTCTGGTGTAGGGACCATATAGAATAACGGCATTAAGATGAGATTATTCCTGGCATGTCTGAGGGGTCAAAGCAGCCCCTGTGACTGATGCAGATATGAGGAATGAAAAGGTCAAAAAGGAAGGGAAGGCAGGATCTATCTAGAGCTTTCTAGGCTTCTCCTTTAAGTGAAATGGGAGCCATTTTAGGGGTTTAGGTAGAGGAATGACGTGGTGTGACATTCTTCCAGTTTAGTCATTCCCCAGATTCCACCCAAGTTCCTTGGATGAGGCATGCAGGTTCTGTGAGCCAGCGGTGGGAGATAGTTTTACTAGAACCACCTAGTCAGGGAGCAGAGAGCTAATCCTCAGTTAGCTGGTGGTGGAACTAGGACTTGGGCATAAGTAACATTCCAATAAAAGACTCTGGGAGTTAAAAGAAGGATGAGATTAATATACATTCTGAGGATTCGGGGTTTAATTATGGAAGATGCCATTTAATCTGAGACTTAGATAATAGGGCTTGGGCAGGTGGATATGAGAGTAGGGGTGCCCTGCATGCTGAAATATGGTCTGGGGTGGAAAAACGGAGCAACAGGCAATGAAAAGCAGGGCAACAAGCAATGGTAACTAGTTCTACTTTGCTGGATTGTGAGGGGAAGGGTAGGAAAGTTGAGGTTGGTTCATGAGGTCCTCAGATACCATATTGGATGCTATGAGGAAAGAAATATAGCAGTGTTATTCTATGTTAAAAGGGTCAGGATATAGGCTGCCTGGCTGGCTCAGCTGGAAGAGCATATGACTCTTGATCCTTGGGTTGTGAGTTCGAGCCCCATGTTGAATGTACAGATTACTTAAAAGGATCAGAATATACACTTGATAGAATTCTAGAAAAGTGTCAGTAAGGAGGAAGAGGTTAAGAAAACTAAATTCAGGGGTGTCTGGCTGGCTCAATTGGTGGAGCATGCGACTCTTGATCTCAGGGTTGTAAATTTGAGCCCCCATTGAGTATAGAGATTACTTAAAAATAAAATCTTTAAAAAAAAAAAAAAAGAAAAATAAATTCAGAGAATTGGGTGGACTTAAGAGCCTAGTTGGGAAATGATCATGCTATTATTAGGTTTCAGGTATATGTGTCATCTCAAGGGACAAGACCACATGACCAAAAACATGGAGAAAAAACAGATAATGGAAATAAACCTGTAGAAGACATAGATGTTAGAAGGAGCATAACTGGGCTTTAAAACAAATAATTAACATATTCAGAAAGTTCCATGAAAATATTGAGAATTTCAACAGAGAACTGGAATCTATAAACAAAAAAGAGGAAAATTCTAGAACTGAGAAATATAACACAATGTGGGTTTAACAGTAGATTTGACACCTGAGGAGAATAGTGATCTGGAGGATAGAAGAAAATATCTAAAGATGAAAATGTAAACTTGAAAAACGAGTATAACAAAGAGCATGATGAAGAGGTCTAACATATATGCGTGGAGAATTCCATAAGGAGAGAAGAGAGACAAGGCAACAAAGACAGTATTTGAAGAGACAACCAATAATTCTTAATTAAAAATATTTTGGGGGCACCTGGGTGGCTCAGTCAGTTAAGTTCGTGAGTTTGAGCCCTGTGTTGGGCTCTGTACTGACAGCTTGGAACCTGGAGGCTGCTTCAGATTCTGTGTCTCCCTCTCTCTCTGCCTGTCCCCAGCTTGTTCTCTGTCTCTCTTGTTTTGATTATTTTTGAGAGAGAGAAAGCATGTGCATATGAGTGGTGGAGGGGCAGACAGAGGATTTTAAGCAGGCTCTGAGCTGACAGTAGAGACCCTGACGCGTGGTTCAACGTCACGAACCATGAGATCATGACCTGAGCCAAAGCCAGATGCTTAACTGACCGAGCCACCCAGGTGCCCCACAGAAATAACCAAGAATTTTATGAAAGTGATAAAGCACATTACACTATGGATTCAAGACACACCTTGAACCTTAAGCAAGATAAATCCAAAGAAAACCATATATCTAAGCTCATCATAGTAAAATGGACAGAAACAAAAGACAAAGAGAAAAAAATTGTGAAGATAGCCAAAGAAGGGAAAATGTACATTTCAAACAAACAGCAGTAAGAAAAACAGCTGAGTTCTCACCAGAAATTATAGCAACCAGAAGACAATGTGATGATATCTTCAAGGTGCTAAAAAAATCTTTACTAATCTAGAATTCTACACCCATTGAAGATATCCTTCAAAAGTTGAGGTGAAAGAAAGCATCTTCGGGCATACAAAAACAGAATTCTTCACTAGCAGACCTATCCTAAAAAGCATTAAAACAATTCTTTGGACTGAAGGAAAACAATTGTAGATGGGAGCACATAGATGCAGGAAGGAACAAGGAGTGAGGGTGATTATGTGGCTGAATTGTCATAAATACTGACTATATAAAACAATAGCAAGAGTTCCTTTTTATGAAGTGTGCTTTATATTCCAGGCAAAGTGCATGCATTTTAAAATTTATTCTTCACAACAATCCTATGAGTTTGCTTCCTTTATCAGTCCCATTTGGAGCACAAGGAGAGAGACTTAGAGAGTAAAATTGGCTTGCTTGAGGTCATTTAAGCAGTGAACTTGAGTTGGTCTTACTGCCAAGTGTATGTGTCTCTAAGTTGTGCTTTCCTGAAGTGTCAGTGGCTAGTTCCTGCAAGTTCCAGGGAGGGCTAGTGAAGGGGCCATGTATCTGGTCCAGCTGCAATGGCTGCCATTTCCAGGTCCTTCCCACTCGTGGTGGAAGAGTAACCCAAAGTAGTTCTGGATGTGGGCATAACAGCTGGTTGGACTGCTCCTTCTCTCTGTGGGGCTGGCGAGTTCCTTCTATTTCAAACTACTTCTGTACTTGTCTCTACCCACTGAATCACCAGCCATTCTGCAAGACCCAGAAAATAATCTTGTCCTAATCCATGAAGTCTTTCTTGACATATTCCTGTGTTGTGATCACTCCCCCCCCTTTTTTTTTTTTTTAATAGTTTATTTATTTCTAGGAGAGAGAGACAGCGTGAGCAGGGGAGGGTCAGAGAGAGAGGGAGTCACAAACTGAAACAGGCTCCAGGCTCTGAGCTGGCAGTCAGCACAGAGCCCGACGCAGGGCATGAACCCACAAACCGCGAGATCACGATCTAAGCGAAAGTCGGAAAGTCGGACGCTTAACCGACTAAGCCACCCAGGCGCCCCTGATCACTCCCTTTTTAACTTTCTTGCAAACGTAGACATCAGTGCATTATTGAAGAGTGCTTCGTTGTTTCTTATGTGATGACTTTCTCTCCTGCCATTAAATGATAAGATCATGGGAAGGAGAGGCCATAACTGGTTTGACATTTTACTTACCAGAGTGCTTAGTGTGGCACCTGGGTACTCAGGTGCTAAATATGCATTGATCCATTACAGTTCATCCTATCCACCACTGGCAGTGAAGCCAGAAGCCAGTGTTTTGGCCATGAACACCATGTGAACACGGACAATTGTAGAGTGTTTTAAGTTGCCCTGAATTTAGCAGAGTTCTAGAACTCAGTGGGGTCCAAGATCAACACCTCTGGATTGAAGTATGAGCAATGAAATCTGTTGGGTTATATTTGGATTATCAACCAACCCAATCCCCAAGCACCACTAAGAGTGGTTGTTTAATGGAATTTGGCTTTCTCATAAGATCTTCTGTCAGATTGACTTATGAGTGGCACCACAACCAAACCACTCCAGCTGTTCCCCGGCCCCAACACTCTGGGTCCCACCACAGAGCTCTGTGCCTCACCACAGAGCTCTGTGCCCTTCCTTTTGATTCGCCACTAATTTTTAATGTGTTTTTCTCACTGCTGATATTCATGGAAGTCTAGACACATCTGTGGGTAGAGAGGACACCCACAGGGTACCCGTGGTGAATATTAATGAGTGTTCCATAATGAGACCAGGACACCTGTGTGCCAGTGGGAGCATAGAGGCAGAAAACAGTGTTGAGGAAGATAAAAGAATAAATGGCATTCTTAGATGGGCAGGATTCCTGGATGGGAAGGGTGCTGTGCGGATCTAAAATGACCTGAGTGCATATTGGATTTCTCTTAGCTTGGCAGGGGCCAAGAGGAAAGCGATGCAGGATAGTGACTAGTTAAAGAGTCAGTTCTGGAATTTTTTCTTGTCTGTGCTCATCATTGTGCTGAGAGGCAGCTGTGAGGGAGAGAAATGTCTCCTGTGTTGGCCTCAGATGAGGGTGAAGGAAGCAAAGGCAAAGTAAATGTCTTCCTGGATATAAGATATAACATATGGTGGTCTATATACTTCTTTGTTTCATGTGTAATCAATCCTATTTTATATTTCATATAAAGTGAACTTAATTGAGGAGGAAGTGGTTTTCAACCACCTCACCCCACCATCATGAATAGTCAAGCATAACATTGGGTTGTACTTTACTGAATTGAATTAAGTACTTATCTTACACACATACACATACACGTACACACATGCACACAGATATTCATTCTTTCAGTTGAAATCTATATAAATTGGTTGATCTAAGAAATTTTTTAAAAGTAATCTTTACACCCAATGTTGGGCTCCAACTTGCCACCCTGAGATCAAGAGTTACATGCTTTACTGACTGTGCCAGCCAAATGTTGCAGAAATTTTTTAAAATAATAAAACATTGACAAAAATTCTTTTTGGGATTTTGCTAGGAATTTATTACACATTTATATCAATTTGGAGAGAATGGACGTCTTTATTATGCTGAGTGTTCTAGTCCATGAACACAGGGTATCTCTCCACTTAATTACATCTTTGATTCTTTCACTGGTGTTTTGTGGTTTTCAGCATACAAGTCCTGTACATTTTTTCTTAGATTTATATTAAGTATTTCATTTATTTTTAAATGGCAATGTATTTAAAATTTTTTTTAACATTTATTTATTTTTGAGAGAGAGACAGACAGAGCTTGAGTGGGGGAAGGGCAGAAGGAGAAGGAGACACAGAATCTGAACAACTCCAGGTTCTAAGCTGTTAACACAGAACCCGATACAGGTGAGACCATGACCTGAGCCAAAGTTGGACACTTAACTGACTGAGCCACCCAGGCACCCCTGGAGTGGCATTGTATTTTAAATTTTGGTTTGCATGTGTTCATTGCCAGTATGTAGAAATATGATTGGCTTTCATATGTAGATCTTGTGTCCTTTGATCTTGTTGGACTTATTAGTTCTAGGAGTTTTGTTTTGTTTTTGTAGATTCTGGAATTTTCTGCCCATGTGATCATGTCATGCACAGATAGGGACAGTTTAGTTTCTTTCTTTCTGGTCTTTATGCCTTACTTTTCCTTCATCCCTGCCCTTTACCCCCCACCCCTTCCCCTCCCCTTCCCCTCCCCGTCCCCTTTCCCTTCCCTTCCCCTGCTTCTTCTCCTTCCTTGTTGGAGTGTGCTTGATGAAACTTACAGTATTATGTTGGAGAACAGTGGTGTGAGTGGACAGCCTTGCTTTGTTCTTGCTCTGGGAGGGAAAGCATTTAATCATTTAGTAAGTCTGAAACTTTCAGACTTTAAGTAAGTCTGATGTTAGTTGTGTCTTATTTGTAGATGTCCTTTATCAGGTTGAGGAAATTTTCTTCTCTTAACAGTTTTCTGAGAGTTTTTAATCATAAACAGGTATTTAATTGGTCAAATCCCTTTTCTGAGTCAATTTATATGATTATATAATTTTTCTTATTTAGCTTTTTAAAATATATATTTTTAGTTTGGAGAGAGAGAGGGAGAGAGAGAGAGCAAGTTGGGGACAGGGGCAAAGGGAGAAGAGAGAGAGTATCTTAAGCAGGCTCCACACTCAGCATAGAGTGTGACAAAGGGCTTGATCCCATGACCCTGGGATTATGACCTGACCTGAGCCAAAATCAAGAGTCAGATGCTCAATCGACTGACCCCTCTTCTGTAGCTTTTTGATGGTTTTTAAATATTGAACTATTTTGTATATATTACGATTTACTCTAATAGAGGTAGTAACCAAGGCAGTGTGGTATTGGTAGAGTGATAGACACATAGATCAATGGAATAGAATTGAGAACCAAGAAATAGCCGGACACAAATATGGCCGACTGATTTTTGACAAAGGTGCACAGATAATTCATTGGAGTAAGTATAGTGTTTTCAATAAATAGTGCTGGGCAATTGCATACCCATAGGCAAAAAAGCTCCCCCAAAACAAAAACAAAATGAGCCTTGACTTAAACCTTACACCTATATAAAAATGAACTAAAAATGGACTACAGATTTAACATTGATATTTTTAAAACATTTTAGGTCTTCTTTAATGGCATTAAGTAGTGTTATATAATTTATCTATAAAGCTCTTGTGCACCTATTATTAAATTTATTCTTAGATACTTTATAGTTCCGCTTGTCATTGTAAGTTGTATTTTTGAAATTAAATATTCTAAATATTTGATGTCGATGTATAGGATAATTCATATTTTTAAAGAATGATTTTATTTTTAAGTAATCTCTGCATCCAACATGGGCCTTGACCTCACAACTCCAAGATCAAGAGTCACAAGCTCTACTGACTGAGCCATCCAGGTGCCCCTCGGATAATTTATTTTTGTATAAAAATTTTATATCTCACAATTTTGCTGAATTCCCTCATTAATTTTAATTATTTTAAAATAGTTTTGGGCCTTCTATATGGAAATCATATTATTTGTGAGTAATTGCAGTTTTATACTTTAAGTAAAATGGTTAATAGAGGCAATGAAAGTAGTACTCTTACTACTTCCTTTATTTAAAAAGAAATACTTCTATTTCCTCATAAAGTCCAATATTTGATAAAGTTTTTGGTGGCTATTAAGAAGATCTCTTCTATTTCCATTTTGATAAAATTTTTAAAGTCCCTAATGCTTTTTTAATCAAAAGATTTTCTGTCTCTATTGAGTTGATTTTGTAGTTTATCTAGCTCCTTCTTTTAATGTGATTTATTATGTTGGTAGATATTCCAGTACTGAACTTCTCTTGCTTTTGAGAGATAATCTTACATGGTCATAATGTATTAGGATTTTAAACATTATTTGATTCAGTTTGTTAAAACTTTATTTAACATTTTCACATCTATTTTCATGAGTTTGGCCTGTAATGTTTCTTTCTTATAGAATTCTTATTTGATTTTGGAATCAGCGTTTTAGGAGCCTCAGAAGTTGATGAGTTTTATTCTTTTTTCTCCTCTTCAAAACAATTTGAGTAAAATGAAATTCTTTATTTTTTAATGTTTATTTATTTTTGGGAGAGAGAGCGAGCGAGCAGGGGAGGGGCAGAGAGAGAGGGGGAGACAGAGAATCCGAAGCAGGACCCTTGCTGTCAGTGCAGAGCCTGATGTAAGGCTTGAACTCATGAACTGTGAAATCATGACCAGCTGACGTGAGATGCTTAACCGACTGAGCTACCCAGTTGTCCCCAAATGAGTTTTAACCACTGATTTAGTTGCTTTAATGATTGGCATATATTCTGTTTTTCTTGAGTCAGTTTTTGTAAGTTTTGCAAGAAAACTTTCCATTTTATTTGACTTTTAATTTTGTGGTTATAAAGTTTCCATCCTGTCTTCTTATTTCATATATGTATTTAAGACTAGAAATGTTCCTCTGGCTTAGTTTCCATGAATTTTGATTTGTAGTGTTCTCACTGTCAAAATCTATTCATTTCAAATGACTTTGTTTAAAAATATTTTTTTTGGGGTGCCTGGGTGGCTCAGTCAGTTGAACACCCAACTCTTGATTTCAACTCAGGTCATGATCCTGAGGTCCTGGGATCGAGCTCCGCATAGGGCTCTGCGCTGAGCATGGAGCCTGCTGAAGATTCTCTTTCTACCTGTGACCCTCTTCTACACTTTCTCTCTCTCTCTTTCTCTCTCAAATAAAAAAAAAAGGGGAAAAATTTCTGTTTTTCAGATTTATTGAGGTATAATCGACAAAACTGTAGTGTATTTAAAGTGCACAGTGTGATGATTTGATGTATGTATGCATCATGAAAGAATGTACACATTTGAGTTAATTAAGATCTTTATGACCTCATGTATGTACTTTTTTTTGGTGTGAGAACACTTTAGTTCTATTCTCTTTGCAAATTTCAGTTTTACAAGACAGTGTTCTTATAGTCTCATGTTCTGCATGAGATCTCAGGCTTATTCATCTTACACCTGAAAAGATTGTACCCTTTTATTAGTCTCTCATTTCCTTGGCCTCCAGTACCCTGTGACCTCAACTCTCTGGGCTCAACAAAAATAGTCAATTTTCACATTGCTTGGTGATTTTTTTCTTTTAAGTATGGGAATGAGCCTCTTTCCAATTTTCTGTAGTATAAGCTGCAGTCTGAGGCTCTTCCATTTCTTTTTCTATAAACTGTTCATATCTCTATCCCATTTTTCCATGGAATTTCTTCCTTCTAAAACACCTTCTGCTTTACTAATTTTCTCTTCAGATTATCTAAACTGCTGCTAAGTCCATGCACTGAAATTTTCATTCTAATTTATCTTTAATTCTAGAATTCCAATTTGGCTCTTTTTCAAATCTGCTTGGTCATTTGGAAAATAGTTTTCTGTTAGCCTGCAGACTTTTTCCAAGCTTGCTTTTTACTCATTTAAAGCATGTGTATTCCTTTTATAATCTGACCCTATAATTTCAACATATGATGCCTTTGCAGATCTGTTTCTGAAACTTGTTTCTGCTTATTTTTATTCATGGAGTTTTCCTCCCTTGTGAGCTTGGTTATTTTTGACGACAAGCTGCAAGTTTTTTATGGGTTCTTATTTGCGGTATTTCTTTGAGGATTAGATAGTAGACTTCATTAAGTTTTAAAATGTAATGACTATAGGGGGCGCCTGGGTGGCTCAGTTGGTTAAATTTCTGACTTTGGCTCAGGTCATGATCTAATGGTGTTCGAGCCCCACATCGGGCTCTGTGCTGACAGCTCAGAGCCTGGATCCTGCTTCAGATTCTGTGTCTGCCTCTCTCTCTGCCCCTCCCTTGCTTGCGCTTTGTTTCTCTCTCTCTCAAAAATAAATAAACATTAAAAAAAAATATATATATTTTAAATATTTTTATTTATTTCTAGGAGAGAGAGAGAGAGACAGTGTGAGCAGGGGATGGTCAGAGAGAGAAGGAGACACAGACTCTGAAATAGGCTCCAGGCTCTGAGCTGGCAGTCAGCACAGAGCCCAATGCGGGGCTCGAACCCACGAACCACGAGATCATGACCTAAGCGAAAGTCGGACGCTTAACCGACTAAGCCACCCAGGCGCCCCAACATTAAAAAATATTTAAAAACATCTAATGACTATATAAATTGCTTATAGAAATTCCATACCATTCATTTTTATTACCTTGCTCCTTTCTTGTTTTTGACTCCATATTTTATGTTAGAAATGATTTGAGTTTTTGATTTTATAGTCTATATCAAATTAATTAGTTTGTGAACTACAAGTTCAGTGGGTCAGGTTCTGCTGTTTATTGTTTCCGACGGATCCTGCTCACATTGTCTTGTTTTCTTACATGTTTTGTAATTTGGCTGATCAGCTTTTATTTAATGGAGCTTGGCAGTGATATTCTGTGCAATGTGTAGGAGAGTGTATCCTTCTGGAGATGGTTTGTATTTATTTCTGTCCTGTGCTTGGAGCGTTACAAATGGGCCATTTGTGTGTGGCTTTCTTGGTCAAGAGGTTCTGAGACTGCAGATAGTAGAGGGCACATCTCTGGTTGTGAGTTCTTAGGAAGACATTTTTTAGCTACCTAGATCCCAGGCCCTGCTAGATGGGCTTCCAGGCCACCTCCCTTTGATAGTGGACAGAGTCCACAGCCTTCCAAGTATCATGAATTTCAGATGTACTTCCCATTCCAGGCTCCTAGCTTTATCTGTTGTCCTTAAATGGTTATTCAAACCTGAGATTCTTTTTTAAAAATTTTAAATATTTAAATATTCATTCACTCATTCTTTCATTCATTCATCTGCTAGCTAGCCAGCCAGCTAGCTGGTAGATCCCAATGCAGGACTCTGAGATCAAGACCTGAGCTGAGATCAAGGATCAGATGCTTAATCAGCTGAGCCACCCAGGCTCCCCGCAAACCCAACCTTTTTTCTTTCTTTTTTTCTTCTTTTTTTCATCAAAGTCAGCAAATGCTCCAGAGGCAGCCATGGCCTCAGTACCACGTTACCACTCCAGTTTTCAGCATCCTTTTTCCTTTTTTTTTTTTTGGCATCTAGGGATTTTATTGCTTTCTTATGAGATCACTCAAGCATTTAAAAGATGTTTGTTTTATTTTATCCAGCATTTCTAAGTATTTGGTTAACAGGAGATTTTTCTGCTATCTCATCTGCTGCATTGCTAGAAATTGATATTAATTCATTTTTAGGGAGTACATGGTATCCAATATCTGATTTGAATACTTTTTTAAAAAGTTCTGACTGATGTTTTTGAAGATGAAAATAGTGAAGGCAAGGACTTTACCATATTTATTTTTATAATTGTCATCCCTAGATATAAAGTACCAATAATTGTTAAAAAAAAATGAAGAAATAGGAAGTTTATCTAGAGCATATCATTTGCTATTCTCTCTAGACTGCACTCACTTCTAAACAATGATTAAATAAAATGTCCCAGCTAATCTAAAAATTGTTCCCAAGCAGACAGCTGATTAGAGTATCTTTGTTTGCCAGGAAAAGTTTCTCCTGACTTTGTGAGTATTCAGGCTTTCCCTACATTCAAACTAATGTTGGCATACAGGATAAAAATCAGGTGACTAGCAAGACTGTGACTTATGTCCTGGGCCAAGTTTATGTGTGGCATATTTTAAATTGTAATTTTTTAATTTTTATTTTTTAAAGTTTATTTTTGAGAGACAGAGCTTGTTCAAGCCTGGGAGGGGAAGAGAGAAGGAGACAGAGGATCAGAATCAGAAGCTCTGAACTGATAGCAGAGACCCCAGTGAGGGGCTTGAACTCATGAACCATGAGATCATGACCTGAGCTGAAGTCAGATATTTAACAGAGTGCGTCACCATTTTTTAAAAAGTTTATTTATTTATTTTGAGAGAGGGCAGGAGAGAGAGAATCCCAAGCAGGCTCCATGCTGTCAGTGCAGAGCCTGACACGGAGGGGAGGAGGGCTCAATCCTACAAACCAGGAGAACATGACCTGAGCTGAAATGAAGAGTCAGCTGCTGACTGACTGAGCCACCTAGGCAACCCTACATGTGGCATTTTTATTCCGCAATTGTTTGTAGACTGGATGCCTCCCAGTGCAGCATGATTACATCAAACAATATAGATAACAGTGTTCAACCCTCCCGCCTCTGCTGGTGTGCCCACATGCAGAAACACACGCACCCAGAGGGTAAGGGTATTGCCCTTGGGGTGAATAATTATGGCTGCTGTTAGGAGTGTGCGTGACCGGAAGGAGCACATGGCTGGGTACTGTTAGCCTTGGGAGATGGGCACTCCAGTAACTTCCTGCCCTTCTGAAGCCCCTTCCTATGAGGTTCATACCCCCACCAAACAGGTGCGGCTTTGTCCTCAAGCTGGCTCTGCTAGGCCTCACTGATTATTTGCTAACCAATGTGGGAGCTCGTCAGAGATTTCCGGGGCACTAGAGTGGAGGTTTGAGAGAAAACAGAGCGAGCAGCCACCAGACACAATCCTCTGTCCACCTGTCCTCTCCAGAAAGCCACGAGATGAAGATTTGAAGGCAGCCTCTGAATGAGATGGTGTTGACCACACACCCTGTTGCTCGGGCAACCCAAGAAGCAGCAAGTGGAGGGCAGAGAGATGGAAGGGGAGGTGGTGGGGGGGGGGGGGGGGGTGGCCTTAGAGCTGAGAGTAGGAGCAGAGTGACACAGGGTTTGCTCTGTGGGTGGTGTTGGGAGCCAGCATGGGGAGGCTGCTTCTAGCTCAGGAACAGGCTCCTGGCAGCTGTGGTTTACAGTGTCTGTATATTTGCTTTTCATGCTCCAGAGGGGAGTTTATACCAAGACAAATGGATGCAGCATTGACTGTGGGACAATAAGAGACCGCAGACCCATTCCCCATTGTCTGGTTTTCTAATTGGACGGGCAGACAGGCCAGACACACACCAGGCCTTATACTGCAAGCATTGGCTATAACTCCAGGGAGGAGCTAGCCGGACATCAAACTGTGACTTCCCTGCCCTGTTCATTACGGAGGTACACGTTGACTGTCTAACCCATAAATAGGCATTGCTGGTTACTATGATAGGGGTTTGGTCCTAAACCCTCTGTAGATCTACAGGTCCCAGGAAATCAAGTCCGTTTCTTTGTGTCCAAGCCCGAGCTTTCCTGCACATGCCTCCTTTCTCTTGGCCCCACCCTGGTTCCTGTTTAGTTTGCTTAGGAGGGCATGGGAAAAGGGTTGGGGGAAGCCCTGGGCCCATTTCACTGCACCAGCCCTTCTGAAGGGCTGGAAGATGAGAAGGTGCAGATGACCATCTTAAAGGAAAGTTCAGGCAGCCTTAACCCTTGCGTTCTCCAGCAAGGAGTGTCAGGATTTCAGATGTAAGTCTTTTACCTTTTCTGGCATCGCATCCTTCCCCATCCCCTGAACATCTTTGGTCTCAGTTTTGATCATGGCTCTTTGAGACAGAGGCAGAAGGGGACACTTGGTTCCCTTCTGGGTTGGAGTAAGTCAGTATTAAAGTCGCCTGGCGGGTTTCCTTAGGCGCTCTGATCTCAGGTCGGCTAGTGATTTTGACTAAGACCTTTCTCCTCTTCATGCTGCTTTCCTGCTTGTTGGGAATTACCTGAGCAAGCATCCCGTCCCCTGCCCTTTCCCCTAGAACATCCCAGATCTCTGCCTTGGATTTTCTTCTACTTACTGTCACTGGACTTCTGCCAGAGGTTGTTGTGTCCCTGAGGTCTGGAGCTTTCTCTCTGGACAAACCTCTTTGTCCTGGTCCCTAAAGCAATAGCACTTTCTCCAAGGCTCATTCTGCCATTAGATGGGGGTTATGTTAGATCCTGGACCCTCCCTGTTTGCCTGGCCATCTGCAGGCGACTCTTTCCTCCTGGGAATTCCTGAGGCATGACAGCCCCCATCTAGGGTCCCTCTGGCTGCTGGGTTGAGAGCTACTGTAGGGGTGGGGCTGGAAGCAGAGAGAGCATTTTGGAATCCCTTGCAATGGTGAGACAAGGCAATTCTCTCAGAATCGTTGTGGTGGAGTGTGGTGGAGCGGTGGAGGGGTGGGTTCTGATTATGTTCTGTGGGTAGCGCCACTGGGATTTCTTGACAAGCTGGGTTTAAGGTGTGAGAAAAAGCAGGTAGTCAAGGATGATTTCAAGGTCTTAGGCCTCAGCAACGGGGAGGATTGTGTTGTCATGAATTGAGATGGGGGATTTATGTGGGGAGCAAATTTGGGGTTGAGGGACAGATTAGGAACTTAGTTTTAAATATGTTAAATTGAAATAATTTTCCATATGTCCAAGTGGCAATATTGAGTAGACATTTAGATATAAGTCTGGGCTCAGGGGAGAAAGCTAGGCTGGACATGTACGTAGGGGAGTCACCAGTGGATAGCGATGGAGAAGGCGGGAGGAGAGAAGACCAGGTCCCCAGGACTGAGCCCTAGGACACTCTAACTAAGAGGCTGGGGAGATAAGATTTTATTCATGTCTGTGCTTATTTTGTGTTTTCTGTCTCCCCCTAGAATGTGCGCTCAGTGAGGGCAGGGACTTTTTCCATCAGTGGCCCACACTCAGTAATAACCTGGGGGATGAATGAATGCAGAGCCTTAAATCGCCTGTGCCATCTCATAGTGAAGGAGGCTGTTGGCAAGCTTGTCTGACTGGGTGCCACTGATCCAAGCCAAGTTAGCCCTGAGGTCACAAGAAGGTGTGAGTGGTGAGGGACGACTCTGGCACACCCCCCACCTGGCCTCCCCAATGTACCTTGAAGCTGTTTCTTGGGGGCCGGAAGGTGAGGGAGGAGCTGCTCAGAGGATCCGGGACCCTGTAGGATGACCACAGAGACCATAGGTTTGGAAGGCGGTTGCTCACTTGTGCCCCGTGGGGTGTCTCTGGGGGAAGGGGACCCTGAGGCTCCTCAGAGCCAGAGCCTGTATGTTCTCACCTTCCTGCTAGGATTCTCTGTATGTGTATGTTGAAGGCATAGGAAGTGCTGTAATCTTGTTATCCCTGTCCCTTACTGCCCAGGAGTCCAAAATCCAGTTCTCTGGGAATATCAGCAAACATAATGGATGCAGACATGGGAGGAAATGCCAGAAGGCCTTGGGCGTCTCTGCCAGCTCTTGGTGGAGCCCAGCTCACATGAGCGCAGGTCTGATGGATGAACTTGAGAAAGGCTCAGCTCTATCCCAGACCTTCACAGCCCCATATTTTGCTTTCCTTTCTGGAATTGCTGTGTCCCCCACCAGGCTCAGGCACACCCCACTCTTTTGCACCTGCCCCTCTAATCCTGTACCCCACTGCTCCCTTCCCCATATATCAGATTCCCTTCTTAGACCCAGCATCAGCTCCTCCAGTGGGATTTCTTGAGTTCAGGGCTTTGCTTTCTTAGCCTTCTTGGCTCCTCCCTGTTCTCAGCAGGACTTCCTGTCTTGGTGTGGTGTCCACCCGCGGTCTTCCAGGTATAGTTCTGGGCCTGGCTCCGAGGGTACTGACCGGCTGGCCCTGTGTTCAGCCAGCAGCCGCCTGTCTCCTGTGTGTCTGGAGCTGCCTCCTGCGGTCACAGCCCGTGTCTGTCTGCTCTTCACTCTTTCCTAAGATGTTATCGACAACATGCTTTCAGACTAGTCATTGAAAATGCAACAAGAGGTTTCAGGCTTAAGGATTTATAGCGTATAGACTCTTAAGAGTCATAAAGTAATTAAAGGGGGGAGGGCTGATGGGGAAGATACATAAAAATCAGCCACAATTCTATGACCCAGAGATAACCACTGCAAGCACTTCGGTGTGTTTCCTTCCAGTTTTTTCCATGAGTATTTATAAAACATTGCTGTGATCATACTGTTGATTTCACTCCCCCCCAGTCTGCTTCTGGGTGGGCGTTACAGGTACATCAGAAAGAGGCATTATTCTGCAGGTCCTGTGCAGAGAAGCCGTAGCTCCTGGGGTGTCGTTCCGGCCCCATCCCAGACCAGATCTGCTTACTCTGCGGCACTGAGAGATCTGTATTTTTCTTTGAGTTTCATCAGCTTCAAGCTCTTACCCAAGCTGAGCTCACCCTGTACTTATTTGCTCCCCGAGAGGAACAGTTACTCTGTTCCGTTTTTTTTTTTCTGAGCATAACAGCACTGCCCCCTGCCCCCACTTGGCTTTAAGCAGCAAGGACCTTCTGGATCCCCTGTTGGGGGTGGGGGGGACAGGCAGCTGACCACCCCTTCTCCATCTCATGGATGCCCCACCCTTTTTTTGATCTGTTTTTCCATTTGGAATTCAGAGCACTTGCTGCTTTTCTCCTTGGCAGAAAGGGCCAGAGGCTGTTTACTTTCCCATTACCAGTGAAAGCTAGCATACACAAGCAGCCACTTCCCATCGATTACCAGGAAAGCAGCCGCCAGACTAGCAGTGTCACATGAGGGCACAGGTGGGCAGAGGCTTTTCTTCACAAAGTCAGAGTCTCGTCTCCAGCGGTGACTTAAGTCCTTGGAGGGACAAGAAGGAAGACTGCTCCTGCCCTTCGTGCCCTGCCGCTAGGCGCCACGGCGCTTCCTGGCGCGGGGCCTAACCTTACCTCTGAGTGAACGGATTACGTCATGTCTGTTTCTGTCTTCTCTCTTTGTGCTGGCTGACCCCTCTGAGACATCTCCGTCCACCTTGTCGCTCCAGGTCCTGCCCACCCGTGCACATCCGCTCACCTTCCCCCCCCACCCCGCCACCTCTGCCGAGAAGCCTCCTCCTAACTCCTTCTGAAACTTTGCCCCAGTCCCTTCAGTGCACTTGGACCCTGAGCACCACCCTTGGCACCAGACCTCCGTGCCTGGTTACGGCCCTGTGCTGGGCCTGCGCCTTGGAAGACTTCCTAAAATAGGGCAGGACCTCTTTTATTCCCGTGTTCCTTGTAGAATGTGAAGGATGACTGGGTACAAAGTGGGGGTTCAAAAAATACTGGATGAGTAAATAAGAGAGTGATGCCACAGGGCATGACTTTTCCCAGGCAGAAGAGTAAGGAGGCACAGACTGGCCCAGGAAGCAGGTGTGAGGGATGGGAAAGGGTGCCATGGGAGGGACCCTTTAGGAATAAACAGGCCAGGGAGGAGCAGGCCTTAACAGCAGCGAAAATGCTTTGGGCAAATTCCCTTGTGAAATGCTGCAACCCAGAACTACCTAAACTCCAGGGCACCTGGTTTCCCTGTGGGAAGGCAGAGTGGAGAATGAGTGCCCTGAAGGGTGGCTCTGGGGTAGGGTGGCTTGTCCCAGGGGCTGGAGACCTCACCTTCGGGGTGGGGGTTGCAAGGCTCGGATCCCCAGGTTGCTTGAGATGCTGGAGGTCCCATCTCTCTGGCTGGACATCAGGTGTTGGAGTCTAGCTGTTCGCAGGGAATGGGGATAGAGTGGAAGAGGAATCCTCTCGGAGCCTACCTGGTGGACTAGCTTTGGCCCCGGAGATGCTGTCCAGCTGTCTGTCCCAAGGAGCAGAGGTAGGAGCTGCTAGAGCTGAAAATGGCCAAGTGCTGTAGCTGGGTCCCTGAGTTTTTTGGTGGCTCCTGCTCCCTTTCCCACT
Organism: Hyaena hyaena; assembly: GCF_003009895.1. NCBI lineage: Eukaryota > Metazoa > Chordata > Mammalia > Carnivora > Hyaenidae > Hyaena > Hyaena hyaena. Next base: position 4,625,443 of record NW_024080640.1, read on the forward strand.
CCCTTTCTCTTAATCTAATGCACAAGACTAAATTCAGCTTAATTAGGAGGATTATATGTCTTAGAAATTTAATATTCAAGCAGAGGCCTTCCCCCCTCAGCATATTTATTAAAGATGCCCTGGGAGGAATGTTGATGAGTCATGACATCATAAATACTTGCAATGAAGGAGTCGGAATGAGGAGCAAGGGAAGAGGGGAGAGAGGAAAACAGATCGTTTTAGGAACCAAAAGAGAATGAGATTTTTCCTCTTGGATAGGGGCTTGTGGTGGAGGGAGCCTGGGCAGAAATACAATTTTAAGATCCAGAGATGTGAGCTGTGTTCTTGGCCAAAGCTGAGTTGCACTAGGGAGTGCCACGTGTGCTGGCTAAGTCAGCCTTGTTTCACATCTGAGTGTGTGCTGTGCCTTCAGGAGGCCAAAGCACACATTTTAAAGAATAATGGAAGAACACACCCTAGTCAGATGTTGTACCCATTCTGTCTTCCTCTCTGGTTATTGGGAGGTGGTGTTGGTGTAGATTCAGCATTGGCATGACTGACCTTTGTGCTGAGCTTTGATCCAGCTGCTTAATAATTTATCATCAAAGTAACACGTTGGGGCAGAGAGGAAGAGGAGGAGCCTAGAAGTCATCACCTGACCTTGGGAGGAACTCTTTCGTGGCTACACTCGCTGCCATCCTTATTTCTCCAGGCCCACACGAGGCACAAATTATGTTCCTTCCTGCTGGATCTGGCATGTTGAACAATCTGAATTGAGAGGGACACAAAGAAACCAGGACAATTCTCCTCTCCTACCCCCTGATGCCTGGCTTTCCAGCCCCTTGAGGGAATTAAAAGGCAGCTTGGTCTTACCTGGTGTGCACCTCATCCCCCTTCCCTCCAAGTCAGCCTTCTTCCCGTTCTCCTCTCAGAGCACGCTGCTGCAGTGGCGCTGGGCATGGGCTGCATTTCCAGGCCCAGCGTTAAGCAAGTAAGAAACAAGATGTCTTTCAAATCTGCCCACTCTTCTCTCATCCGTTTGCCACCAGCTCAGTCAAGGCCACCAATTCCTGTCCTCTGGACTAGGCTAATGGCAGACAGGACCAGAAGACTGTGGCAGCAGCCTCCTTGACTCCAGGAGTGGCTTTATGATCCTTTCTCCACCCGCAGTCACTCATTTTTATAGCTGTAGAAAGGGTTTTATTGGCTCTTGCTGGACACTCTCTTGAAGTTTCTCGAAGTTTGTCCTGAGGATAAAGTCCCCAGAACCTGGGACCAGGCCCTTCCTGAGCAGGTTCTGGTCAACTGTCCAGTCTCAGTTATCCCTTTATCCATCACCCTTCACCCCCACCCAGCTTTATGTGATCCAGCCACTCCGAACTTCCTGTAATTCCCCAAATGTACTTTTCTCTGACCTCTGGGCATTTGCATGTATTATTCCCTTTGCCTAGATTTCTTATCCCCCTTTTCTAGCTAATCCCTCTTCAGCCTCCAGGGCTCACCTGAGGTACCACTTGCTCTGGAGAGCCTTCCCTAATACCCCCACCAACTAAGCTGGGTGTCCCTGCATGCTCTCCTAGGCTTGAGCCTTCCCCTCTCTGAGGATGTATCACACCTGTTAGCTGGTTTACCTCCCCACCTGACTGTAAGCTTCCTGAAGGCAGGGATGCTTGTCTTCACTCACATCTGTATCTCGAACCCTCAGCCTCCCGAAGGACACAGAGCTGAGGAATTCAGTGTGTGACTGCCTGATTGACTGAACGACAGGACATGGAAATAGCGGGGAGGTGAGGGGACCTTCTGCATGTGTGACTATTGGCACATCATTGCAGTTACAGAAAGTTAATTTAAGAGTTTGCTAAATGATATTTCTCCATTGTCTCCACTATAGAATCGCAGGTAGGGCTTCAACCTTAAAAATAATAGGTACTCCCACTATTCTTAAAGAAGCTTCCAGAAGACCCCATCTGCCCCAACTATTATCATGGTCCTGTCCACACCCCTAATTTATTTAAACAAAGACAAGAGAGAAGTCAAGATAATTTGCAGAGATACGGAGTTATAGGCCTGGAGAGAGAGTACTGTGGATTTCCCCCCTTTTCTGTGGAAAATGCACCCCTGAAACTGAGTGAAGTGAATGTAGCCCCAAACAATCAATGGTAGAGACTGGAAGGGCTCACGTGAAGGGGGTGCTGGAGCCTGTCCATCCCCGGGAGGAGGAAATGGGCTGGGTATACCCCTCTTCCCTCCCTCCAGGGAGGGCACAGACAGCAAGAGCACACTCAGGAGCAGGTAAAAAGTATGTGTGGGGGGGTGGGCACTGATAGACCCCATTTTCATTACAAAATGCTCCTTGACTGTGGGTGGAGAAGGGATCGTAAAGCTGCTCCTGGAGTCAGGGGGACCGGTCAGGAGGCTGCTGCCACAGTTTTCTGGTCCTGTCTGCCATTAGTCTAGTCCAGGGGACAGAAGTTGGTGGCTTGGACTGAGCTGGTACCAAATAGACCAGAGAAAAGTAGGCAGATTTGGAAAATATCTTTTTCCTTATCTGCATATATGGATTTTTTTTTTTTTTTGTTATTGCAGAAACCTCCTGCAGGGCCAGCACCAGCTCCATAGGCGCTCTCACCTCAGTGTCCTGCCTATCTAGGGGCCTCCGTGGTGGCCATCCCGAAGATTTGAAAGCACAAACCCTAGTCCCTTAGCTCTAAGGTCAAGGCACATGTGATGGGGAAACGAGTTACCATGGCAACCCAGGGCAAGTTTGGGTTTTGCCTGGCAGATGGGAGGTAATCGGGGCAAAAATGCAGTGATGAGCAAAGGCATTTGGCTCAGATAAGAGGCCTTTGTGACTCTGAGCCACCCTAATCCAGAGCAGAGGAAAGGGGAACTGGGTATGCCTAGCCACATGCACCTGTCGGGCTGGGGCGTGGGGCCCGGCAGCCCTGGGAGAAGGCAGGTCTCAGTTCTGACCTGGTGGAGCTGCGAGGAGGGGTTGTGGTAACTGTGGGAACCAGAAACGCATGAGGACTTGAAGAATGGGCCTGGGCCCTGCCACACCCATGGGACATACAGAGTGACTTGTGATCTGAGATCCGAAGGGCCAGGAGGGTGCTGAGGGAGGGGCAGCAGGCAGGTCGGAAGCAGATGAGGCACAGTCACTGGAGAGCAGGAGAGGGGGGGAGGGGCCGGGGAGGTTGTGGGAGCACCTCAGTCCTGCCCACTGGTGGTGTCCCTGCAACGCGCTGTGAGGCCTTCTCATATCATCCAGGAAAATCCCTCTTCCCTGCTCCCCACCCCCGCGCTGTGATCCACACTCCGCTCTGCTCCAGCGGTGCTAGTGAGTTCCCGCACAGCGCTGCATGTCGCCCCGTGGTTCCACTTCCCTCGTCCCTGTTGGTCCTCAGGCCCCTTGCACGGCTTTGGCCACGTCCTAGGAGGGAGGCTTCCAGTATTTCCAAGCCTGGGAAAAAGACGCTGGTAGTGGCTAGAACCCCCAAACGGTGTCTAAATCTCTTCCCCACTCCTGCCTGCAGGGAGCCTGCTTCCTTACTTGTTTTTCTTCTTTTGACATTTGAAGAGTAGGAGGAACTAGCTGAATATCTAATGCTACTTACTCGTAGCTGTCATTTGTTGAGTATTTGCCGTTGCCAGACACAGTGACAGGCACCTGGAGTTACTGTCTGTTTTCAACACAATAGCTTGCCACAGCCACCCAGTGAGGTGGGTACTGTGTTAGCCCTCCTGAACAAATGGAGAAAAGAGTGTCCGGAGAGTTGTGGCCTCTCATCCAGACCACCCAGTAACTTAGTGGCAAAGTTAGCTAAGTCCGATGGCCAGGACTCCTTCCTCATCATGACTGATCAGCAGCACTGGGCACCACTGACCACTGTCTTCTGTTTGAAACACTTAACTTGGCTTCTGGATACCTCCTACTTTAATGGCTGCTCCTTTCCAGACTCTTCTTGGTTTCTCCTTATCTTGTGGACCTCCAGCCATTGAAGGCTCAGTTCTTGGTCTCTTCTCTCTCATGCTCACTCCCTTGGTGACCTCATTTAGTCTCATGAAAGTGCTAGCTTTACGCTGACCATTCCATATTGTATCAGGTGTGTACTGTTATCCAGCGGACTCTGATGCCTCCACTTAGATATCTTCTGGGCATCCCAAAGTTACCATGACAAACCTGAACTCCACATCTTTTGTTCCAGACCTGCTCCTCCTGCAGTTTGCTCATCGAAATAAATGGCAACTCCATCTTTCCAATTGCTTAGGCCAAAAATCATGGAGTCTTCCTTGACTCCTTTTCTCTTTGTCCATATCCAGTCACCAGGTCTACCTTCAAAGAATATCTAGATACCCCTTTCACCCATTCTTCCACCCACGCTGGTCCATGTCTGGCTCATCTGTTGACAATTGCATGGTCCTCTGGCTTCCCCATCTCCCCCCACATCTGTTTCTCACACAAATGCCTGACCAATTTCTTTATATGACTCAGATCACATTGCTTCTTAGTTTAAAACCTTGCAGGGGCGCCTGGGTGGCTTAGTTGGTTAAGCCTCCGACTTTCGCTTAGGTCATGATCTCGCGGTTCGTGGGTTCGAGCCCCGCGTCGGGCTCTGTGCTGACTGCCAGCTCAGAGCCTGGAGCCTGTTTCAGTCTGTGACTCCCTCTCTCTCTGACCCTCCCCTGCTC
>NW_024080640.1:4630183-4663210 GCF_003009895.1 Hyaena hyaena
AAAAAAAAAAAAAAAAAAAAAACCTTGCAGTGGGCCCCGTGTCACTCAGGAGAAAGCCAGCAGCTTTCTGAGAGGCAGTGTGATGTGGCCCTGCCATCTTTCAGACCCTAACCTTTTATTGCTGTCCCCAGTCACATGGCTGCAGGCACCCAGGGCTCTTTGCTGCAGTTTTGATATGCCAAACACCTTCCTGCCTCGGGGCCTTTGCTCTTGTTGTTCTTTGCCTGGAATGTTCTTCCCCCAGAAAAGTATATTGTTGTGCACTGCACAAGGGAATCTGCTTGGGGATAGAAGGGGTTGGAACACAGCCTGAGTTCTGCTCACCAAGTGGTGTGCCATGGGACTTTACCCACTCTCGAGGGGCACTGTTTCCTAATTTGCAGAGAGAGATGCTGTGGTCCAGATGTTGTGTGGTCCCCTAAACTCTATGGGCCTCAGAGACCCCTGGGGGTGCACTGAGAGTGAGTGCAGGCTGCAGTGGGTCTGGGAAGGTAGCCCTGACAGTGAGAGAGGGTGGGGATCCTGGCAAGTTCTGCTCTCAGGTTGTTGATTGCCTATGGAGGCTTGCCTGGTATTCTGGAAGTCTTACAACAGGAGGGTGTTGACTGAATAGAGGTCTCTCACATGCTTCCTGGAGCAGGTTAGCAGAGTTCACAGAGCTACCTAGTCAGCTTCACATACCTGAGAATCTAAGAGGTCCCTTGGCAGGACCTGCGTGGGGCTTGGCATGAAGTGCGTTTTTGATCTCTCTCTTTCCAGAGTCTTACCTTTGTTCAAGTTCCTGGGTCCCAGAAGGCTCACTGTGTGCCAAGGACAGAGGTGGGACTGAAGCTAAGTGGATGAACTTTTGAGCCAGACTGCTGGGTTCAAATCCTGGTGTCTCATCTTCCAGCTGTGTGTGACCCTGGACTAGTCACCTCATTTCTTGTGCTTCTTTCCTAGCTATCAAATGGGAATAAGAATAGCACACATTAAATGAGTTATTATGTATTTCACATAAAAAAATTGGGGCTGGAAAACCCGGTAGCCTAATTCACTACCTGGGGAAGCACACAAGAATGTGCAGTTTGCTGGGTGATTGGCTGTAGGAAAAGCTCAGTTAGCAGGGACCCCTCTGTACGGAGAGCCCACTGCTGTAGCCTTGCGGTGCCTAGGTCTTGGGGCTTCAGGGGGGTGAAGGAACCCAGTGTGGGAGGAGTCCTTTAGGTATCTGGCTGCGGCTTACATGTGACGGGGGCAGCACTGAGGACTCTGGGACTGTCTGGGGGCATTGGTGGTTCGAGGAAGGAAGCAGCTCTCAGAGTGTCCCTCTCTTTGGCTGATCGTGCATTTGGATTATAAACAGGGACAAAGCTGGAGGCAGGTGGGAGCAGCAGAGGGAACCCCCCCTCGGGCAGTGGGGAGCCTGGGCATGAGGCTCACCATACCAGCATTGTATCTGCCCGGCTGGCGCCTGACTCGGAGCCAAGAGACTTATTGAGAGAGGACAGGCTAGGATCTGAGATGGCACTCATATCTCACACGCTCACTTATAGCTTCCTTGGGGGCAATGGTTGACATGAACTGTGCTAAAGCTGTTGGTTTATGTGTGAAGGAGATGGTATGTAGGTGGGCTGGGAGGTGGATCCCTTGAGTGTGTCCTTAGGTGCCCATCATTGTCTTTGAAAGTGGCTAGGGTCAGTAGCCCCCGATTCTGGCTCCCTGCCGCATTAGGAAAAAGGTACTGGAGGCAGGCCCCTAAGAGGAGAGTGCGACAGAAGCTACCCTGGACTTCTCCATCAGCCTTACAGAGGTGGGGACTGAGCTGTGGCCTCTATACTGCGCTCCAGTAAAAAATAAAAATCAACCAACCAGCCTACCATTTGGGACTAACACGAGGGAGCTGATTTTGTCAAGTGAGCGTTTTTTTTTTTTTTTTTTTAAAGTAAATTCTATAAACAGTATGGGGCTTGAACTCACATGCTGTAGCGACAGAGCTAGCCAGGACCCCTGTCAAGTGAGAATTTAAAAAAAGAGGGGCACCTGGGTGGCTCAGATGGTTAAGTGTCTGACTTTCACTTCGGTCATAATCCCCAGGTTTGTGGGTTCAAGCCCCGCATCAAGGTTCTGTGCTGACGATGTGGAGCCTCCTTGGGATTCTCTTTTTCTGCCCCTCCCCCACTTTCAAAATAAAGAAAGAAAGAAAGAAGGAAAAGAAACATTGCCTTAAAGCAATAACACTAATAAAACCACTGTTACTATTATTACTATTGTTACTGATTCACAAGGGGTATTTTAACATGAAAAAGAGACTGTTCTCAGGAAAGGAATAATCTCAGAGTAAAAAGGTTCTGAAAGGACAGTTGGCAACAACACACACACACACACACACGCACACGCACACATGCACGCACACGTGCACATCCTACATTATCCTTATTTTAGTTTTCTCATTTTGATAAAGTCTGATGAAAGTGTTCTCCTGAGTAGGCCTGATCTGCAGATTGGCCTTGAAGACAAAGGACTCTGGGTCTCACAGAGCTGTGGGGTCTGGAGGATAGGGGAGGGCTGGAGTAGGAAGGATCCTTTGGGCTGAGAGATGGCCTGCCCTCGCCCCAGGGGCTGATAGAGCTGGGGGGTCTTCTTGAAGCAGGCCAGGTTGATTTCCGGTGCAGTGCTTCTTAGAAAAGGAGAACTAGAGGAGGAAGAAAATGATAATTGACTACCCTCTGGTGGGGATCTCCTTCCATTTCCTCTCCTCTTCCACATAACCTTCCCCGGTCTGCTGTTCTGGGGTCCCTGTCACTTCTATAGGGTGGATTGAGTTTCCATTCTCCAAAGGAAGCTCAGCTCATGACAAAGGCTTGGCCACAACTTCCTAAAGTCCTAGGGGATCCCCACTGGAAACCTACATCCAGTGCTCCTGGGGGTCAATCTGTGGGAACCCTAAGTTTGACTTTGGCTGGTAGATCTCTCCCCTGGGCCCCGGGTGACAGGTTCCTAAGAGTTTCCCCAGAGAGACGTGTTTTTTAGCTGCGTCACCTTCAGAGGCTGTTTTCATTGGTTCAGCTTTTTTTATTTGTTGTTCTCAGCTGCAGACTTACATTGTCTTTATCTGCTCTTACTGTGAGTTCTGACCATCTCTCAAGTGGGAAAATGCCTGGCAAAACATCAATTTCCTCTGATCGGAGATTCTGAATTGTCCATGAAATGAAAGCTTGTTCCCTGAAAGAACTTTAATAGAGTCACAGCGCAAAGGTTGCAGCCGAGCCACCTGGACCTTTGGTGGCTGCAGGGACCGAGCACTTCGACACTGGCATGTTCTGCGTTAATGTGAGCCAGCACACACACAGCTATGCTTCTGTGTTTGCGCACGCCCTCACATGCACACACACACCACGGACAGGAGCCGGGAGGGAAGGGCTTTGGGGGGAGCAAGGAAAGGGAGTTTGAAGGAGACAGCAGCTTTTCTCTTCATCCACCACTGAAACGAGCTTTGGATTAGAGTAGAAGGTTGAATCCAGTCCCTGCTCTGTCTCTGAGGTGCTGTGGGACCTTGGGGAAGTCACTTGACTTCTCTGAGCTTTATTTGCAAAATGGATATGAAGACCTCTAGGGACTCTGTCAGTCAGCATTTGAGGCAGGAAACAGAAACCATTGTAGGTATTTCAAGCAGAAAGGAATTTTATTCAGAGAATTAGGACTTTACAGAATCACTGGAAGAGCCAGGAGAATGTAGTCAAGGCCAGGGTCAGGAAGCTCCTTCCTGGGCTTGCCTCTGCTGTCACTGTCACAGCTGCTCCACACCCTTGAAGCTGGTGATGTGACTGTGGACCCTGGAATCCAGCCTCCACCAACAGTTGCATCTGCCTAGCCCTGCTTGTCTGAGCTCTGCAGAAACCCGGCGTCCCTGTGGGCCCCGCTCTCCAAATGCGGCAGAAATGCATCAAATCGGCAGAACCGGAGCTGAGCTATGAGACTGTCTGGGAGGTGTAACTTGTAGCTTTGCAAGCCCTGGAGATGGGAGAAATGGAAATTGAGACTCAACAGGAGCACCTGGCCCAGTCTTCTTGTTCCAGAGTTCCATGATTCTGTTGGGGCTTCTGGAGGGTTCCAGCGCAGACACCAGATTTCCAAAGTTGTTGGTCTTGCTGCAATCTCTGCAGGCTGCGCCCAAAGGGCGAGGCACACTGCCTGCCGGTGCAGTGGGCATGGAAGACCCTTGAGTTCTACTTCTGGTCTCTACTCTCTGTGGTAAGGAATCTACCAATTGCCTTCTCTTCTCTGGGTCCATTTTGCCCTGGCTCCTGACCTCAGGTTGAGCATCTGGAAGACAAAGCTCAGGAGGAACTTTAGGAGGAAACCTCTTGCTCCCCTCTGGAGTCACATGGCTGAGGCCTGAGCCCCATTACCTAAGTGCAGACAGTGCCCTTCTCTGCTGGGCGGGACCTGGCCAGAGTCTGAGTTAGTGGGGCTCTGACGTGGAGTACGGATGGAGTGAATGGGCTTCATTTCCTTACTCTTCCCTGCTTTCCTGATGTGGCACCTTGGGTTCATGACCAGGATGGAGAATGGGAGGCTGGCTCCTGCTGGTGGAGTACCAGGAGCAGGGGACAGAACGAAAGGACAGAATTTTATGTATTGTTCACTGAGAAACGTCCCCCAGGCCCACTTTCCTCTGAACTGGTGTTAATTGCACCCCTCACCCACTCATGTCAGTAGGGCAGCAGGGAGGGGAGATGCCATGGGGACTGGGAAGATGGCCTTCCTTCAGAGCTGGGCTCCAGATCCAAGAGGCAGTGGTGGTGGTGACAGTGAGTGGGGCGAACAGGAGAGGGTGGCAGGGTAGCTCTGGTGGAGACCTGCTGAGACCCACAGGGCTCCAGTCTCTTTACCCTGGTACATCCTTAGGACTTTGTCCCATGGAAACCGTCTGGGAAAGGCCTGGGAAACAGTAAACAGTTTTTTGAGGCAGTGTCATCCAGAGGTGGGTGGACAAATACAATTTTGGGCACTTGGGGGGGGGGGCACCATAACTGCCCTGGTCCCCTTGGAGCAGTCCTGTGACTTAAGGGGAAGCACAGCTGGTCATTAGTGTGCTACTTGGGAAGGCTTCCAGAGACCAATCCCCTTTTCTGATGGGGAAATTTGTGGGCTAAAAAGAAAAGCCCCTGGGTCCCTTTGGGTATGGGCCTCTCCAGTGGCAAGAGCACTGTGTATGTCAGTGGGAAGTTCTCCAGTCCAGTTGGGCAGGAGGTCTGGCCTTGTCTAGGCCCCATCACTTCTCCTCTGGGGGCCAGTGCTGTCAGGGGACATAGTGGCCATATCTGCTGAGGGCCTCTTGGCTCTGATGGTCTGTGATTCCAGGTCTCTGGCTCACCTTTCCTGCAAGCTGTGTGTCCCTGCTCCTACTGGCCTTAGAGGGAAGCTGAGTCGCCCCCACACTCTTTTCTCAGACAGGTGGAGGGGTGTTCTTGCGTGTCAAAAAGACACCCTTTGGCTTTTGAGAAAGAGCCCGGATGTGCGCTGAATACAACCCCTGATGTTGTTATTCAGCAGGAAGAAAGACCAGAAAGAAAAGCAAAGGGAGAAGATATTGTTTGGGTACAATCTGTGTTTGCAATTTTCCACATCGGTTCTTTTTATGAACGCTCCAAAAACAAGACAACAGCGGCGGCTGATTCAATATGCACCGTGCAGGAAAACAATAAGGAAAGAAAATAAGGGTTTTTAATAAGCACTTGGAAAGACTGTAATTAAATCTCGGGCTCTGTTTGGAAAACAAGAATCTCATTTAGTGCTTTTGCCCCAGCGCTCCCTAACATCTGCACCCGTGTTTTCTGCTGGGCAATTACTGCGTCCTCTGCGGCTTGATTAACAAATACAGGTGCAGGGATGGCTCGGGAGGGGGATCCCAGGATGGAGGGCAGGGCAGGTGCGGGAGAAGACTTGGCACTCACCCCAACAGGTGTCGAGGACCTAAGGGAGGAAGATGCCTGGCTCTGCCCAGAGTCGCAGGGCGGGGAAGGAGGAGTGAAGGAAAGGAGAGTTCCCCTGTCTCTCCTGCCTCCTTTGTTTAGAGCCTGATTTCACCAAGGATTCAAGGACTTTAAAAGAGGTGACCAGAGGGAGAAGGGGCATTTCAGTAAGAGAATGAGAGGCCCAAATCAGTGGGGGTTGTATGCTCACAAGCAATATTTCTTTTTAGAAAACTTGTTAAGTGTATAGGAAGAACGGTTGTCCCCGATACCTTCTGCAGTCCAATGCCGCAGCCTCCTTGTCCATGGCATCCTCCTGTCCCGTGGAAATGACTTCCCCCATTACAGTACTATTACTCTAGAGTTGCAAGGGGCCAGAGACCTGTTGGGCACTGCCATGCACCTTCACTTGAGTGCCTCACCCTTGCCGGAACATCAGTGCTGGTGTTAGCATGTGTTTTCTGGAGGGGGACGTTAAGGCACAGAGGTTAGATAATGCAACACAAGTACATAGCTGGTAGGAATGGAGATCGTTCTTAAACCCAGGCTCTTTGGTTCCAGAAGTCACTACTAACCCCTGCCTGCCCTGGTTCCCTTGCTTGTTTATCAGAGACACTTTCACAGTTCTCTGTCCTACACCTTGCCATAAAATGTTTTAGCAGAGTGCCTGCTGGGAGAGGAGGAGAGGTAGTCTTGGTCAGGTTTAGGTAGGGGAGCAGGGATCCCTTTCTTGGAGTCCAGGGTTTCAGGGATGTGATGTTGGGGAAAGGTATGGAGGAATAGCCGGGTCCAAAGAGATGTTGGGGCTTATACCAGTAGGCGATGTTTCAGTGGGAAGCAAAGTCTGTGATCTTGAGCATAGCTACCAATACTAAAAGCCTTTTCTAGAAGGATTTTCCAAATCTAATGCATTATCCAAATGTTATGCACTATGAAGATATGTACCACTTAAAAAGAATTTTAAAATTTGTGTTTATTTTTGGGAGACAGAGCACATATGAGTGAGCAGGGAAGGAGCAGAGAGAGAGAGGGAGACACAGAATCTAAAGCAGGCTTCAGGCTCTGAGCTGTCAGCACAGAGCGTGATGTGGGGCTTGAACTCATGAGCTGTGAGATCATGACCTGAGCCCAAGTCAGATGCTTAACTGACTGAGCCACCCAGGCTCCCCTGAAGATACATAATATTGATTGGGTGCTTTGTCCAGAAGTGTCGCTCAGGTTGGCAAGACCCAGAGGGCTGAGCGAATCTGTTTACTTTTGGTGTCTTGTGTTTATTTGCTGGCTGTCTAGCTTTTCAGATCTCTGAAGCAGAACCCAAGTCCTTTGGAAAAGTTTGGCTTTTCCTTTCCATCACCATGTGACCTTTAGGAAAGGATTCCCCCTCCCTGAGTCTCAAGGACAGATGGATTTCCTTGTTAGAGACTGGGTCCAACCCCATGGTGCTACCTTATGGCTTTGAGATCCGCCACTCTTGTGATGGCTATATCTCAGCTCTAGCCAGAAGCTGGCTCTGGCCCCTTCCTTCCCAGCTCCTCCCAACAGTGCTGAGGGTAGTACTCTCAGTGCCAGCTGGAAGTTGCCCTGTTGGTGTGTGTGTTCATGGCAAGTCCTACTCCCAGTGCCAGGCTCCTGGAGGAGAGCTGAGATTCTACAGCAGCCAGCCCCCTCCCCATCAGTTGGCATTGCTTCTCTCACTTCTTGAAGAGAAGGGAAAGCTTCTGATGCTCTGCTCACCGCTGTCTCTTCTGCTATTTAGACTGCTGTGGCTTGCTGCTGCTGTCGCTGTTAGGGCTAAAACTACTGAAGTGGTGCTCGTATAGTCTTGATAGAGAAGGGCAGGAGAGAGGGGGAGGGGGATGAGATTGAGAGAGAGAGAGATGAACAAGTGAGCATTACCAAACAGGGAAGTCAGTCTATATCCTTGGGACCAACTGACTTAGGAGTATCTCCTGTCATCAAGCAGCCAGTGCAAATACTGAAAATCCAAATAAAGATGAAAGGAGGTCATTCCTTTAATGCCAGGACATTCTGCTTGACAGTTTTGAAGAGATGAAATGGTTAACTATTACCCATTAATACTAACTCCAAACTTTAGAAAGCACCTGAGTATGTCATTGGCAACACAACCTTGCATACATATCACACTCTCTTCAGAGAGCTCTGATAGTAGTGAAGACATGATTTCATTTATCCTCACTGCCAAGCTCCCCATTTTTCAGATTCAGATCGAAGCCAGGGAGAACATAACATGTTAATGGCTAAATTAGGTTTCTAGTTCCGAGCCATTGCTCCTTCATTGAAATTTCCTAACTGAATAGGATCTTGAATATAATCCTCTTTTAAGAGACCCTGTGTCACAGGACTTCTTAGCATGCTCAGCAAATGGTTCTTATTCATGGTGTTTGCTGAACTGCTGACTGTGCTGGTTGGTGTCTGTGAGGGTGGTTGAAGCAACTGTGGTGGCCCAGTCTTTCTTCAATATGGCACAGGTGAGAAGTTAGTCTAAGCTGTGGCTTCTACAGTTTTTGTCAAGCCTGATTGCCAAGTTCTGCAGCTTAGTTCTTGCATGTTGTCTTTGTTGAGTTTGTAAAGAATCCAACCATAGCTTAAACAGACATGGTTGGTGCACCTAAAACAGACATGACACTGCTCTTGATGAGTGGGTGCTCTGAATGAATGAAAGAGCACATGACTTGGGTGTTAGACATATCTGCAGTGATGAAGGTCAAGGTTGAAGAGAAGGCTAGTCTTTGATCTTTGACCATTCCTTTTCCATGCCACTCCCCCCAGCAAGCATAGGAGCAGTGACTTTCTATGACACCCTTGGTTCCTGATGGTAGTTAGAGGTGATGAGCTGAATTCAGAAGTAACTCCACTTCTACTATTAGTGCTTTTTGGGTAGCAAAGTGTGAAAGTATGATTGAAGGACATCAAAATAGTGTGAGGGAACATAACATGCTTTCACTATTCCCTGGGGGAGATTGGACTTCCACATAGTCTTTCAAGTCCTTCTGGGTAAGTGGAGGCAGCTCTGCTAGCCATTTAAGTGCCAGACTTTGGACATACCAGGTCCTTACTTTTTATATGGATCAACAACCTTTTTGATCTTATTACTACTTTTGGTAATAAGTAGTGCAGATGGGTGAATGAATCTGAGCAGATCTCACGGTTAGTAGGGGAGAAGAAGACAACAGAGAAATGAAGGACAGGACTGTATTGGGTGGGACCTGAATTGGAAAACCTAAAATTCCTTCTACACATGAAGGTCTGTGATTCTGTAAATAGTTGAGTAGAAAGAAAGAAAGAGATACATACGAATGTGATGAATGTGGTGAGATGAAGGACTGGGTCAGCACCAATTTCTCAGGGTGACCTGGCCCTTCCTTCTTACCAACCTGCCGCTCCCACAGTGCACTGAGGATGAGCTCCAGTCTGATGCAAAACCCAAGGTCTGGTAACTTACCAATTTCTAATTCTGGAGGCAGCTCTGCTGGACTAAGTAATGGTTTCTTCTTTTGCCCTAATTCATGAAGCTTCTCAAGTGATGCATTCAGCCTTCCCTTGGGTCTACTCCCTACCATTGTATGGATAGAAGGCCACACAAGTCATCCTACACCCCCAAAACTGCATATGCCAAGAAGGTCAGCTGCCAGTGCAGAGTCCAGAGCATAGAAGGCTTCATGAAAGGTTTGCTGGAGTGATTTGAATTGTTCTGCATCAACAGAACCATTTATGGCAATGTCTTCAGAACTCAGCGTGCATGAGAATCATCTGGTCAGGATGTTAAAATGCACATTCCTAGGTCCAGCCCCAGAGATTCTGATTCAACAAACTCTCCAGTTGGTGCTATACAAATCATAGCCTGCCATTCTCCTGTGTGATATGGAGCCAATGACTTTTGGACCATGGGGGTTCTCCTTTGACTTCTTCATTAGTGGAAGGTGCTCCTTTGTGCCTGGCATGGGAATAGGGATCTGGGGGTGATTGTATCTTCCTGTTCCTCACAGGACTCAGTTTTATTGGATTGAGCCTGGTTTTAAAGCCTCTCCCATAGCACAGCCATAGCATTTCCTGTCACTCATCTATTTCTTACCTTGCCCTGTTTCTTTTTAAAAACTTTATCTATGTATGTATGTATGTATGTATGTATGTATGTATCTATCTATCATCCATCCATCTACATCTGTCCATCATCTATCTATTTAGAATGTGAGCCCAACACAGGGCTTGATCTCATGAGCTGTGAGACCATGACATGAGTCAAAGTCAGGAATTGGATGCTTACCCAACTGAGCCACCCAGGCACCCCCTAACTTGTCTTATTCTGATGTTCTTATATCATTCCCAGACTCAGTGTTTGGAAAAATTAACTGCTCATATTGGCTTTAGAAGCCCACATTTGGATTTTTCTGTCCCCAGCAAGCCCCTTCTATCCTAGGACAATCATGGTGCAGGAGTTTTAATGTGACCTCATCCTGAGATCAAGCTTTTTTTCTTTTGTGCTTATTTCTCCCTCAGCTTGGCTCTGAGACAAGAACTTACATAAAAAGGATAGATTGAGGATTCTGGTCATTTCAGAAGCATGCTCCTTTGCAGGAGATTCAGAATGATGCATGCTCTGTGCCCTTCATGTTGATAACCTGCTGGCTGAAGGAGGAACATGAGTCTCACATTCATTGTCTCTCCCCAGAGGGCAGAAGGGCAACAACAAGGTTCATCAGCAGAATGGTTCATAGAAACACTGTTTAGTGTAGAAGAGGTAAGCCCTGACTTGGAACCCTGGAGGACAGCCTTCTCCATGCTGAGCCCTGTCTAGCTAGCTTTAGCCAAGTCCCATGTCAAGGTCTGGAGCCAGGCAGGCCCATGGGAAGTGGGATTCCTAAGTGTGTCTCCCAGGACAGGAAGTCTTAAAACTTTGCCAGCCTGCAGCAGTCTCCCCAGAACCCCAGGCTAGCCTCTGGGTGGGAATGCAGAAGATGAAAACTGTTACCCAAGGATTCTTCCTGAGCTGTGGGGAACTCCCTCTCAGGCTGTGTCTGAACAGCACATCAGCTTATGAGCTGTTCTAGTGAAATGGATTGAATGGTTGTTTTTCAGTTCATTATTCTCTGGACATCTAGTGACTTACATTTTATAGGTAGGCCACACTTCTTTAATATCTCTGTTCCTGTATGAAATAGAAAAAAATCTGAATAATCATCTTGATAATAGTAATGCATTTGACAAGTAGTTTTGAGCATTGATGATATACCAGGTACTGTTTAATGGCATTGGAGATACAGAAGTGGACAAAATCTGTGCCCGCGTGGAACCTATATTTTAAAAAGGGAAAGAGAAAATAAAAACGTAAAAATACTCTTTAGTACTTCAGAATGTGATATATTTTAGAAAGAGAAAGCAGGAGTAGAGGTAGGACATAGGAGAGAGGGAAGTATTATTTTATGGAGTATGGCCGGGAAGGCCTCATTGATAACTTGAGGGAAATGACACAGTAAGCCATATGGGTATTTGGGGGAGAAAGCTTCTAAGCATAGGAAATAGAAATTAAAAGGCTCTGAGGCAGGCCCAATCAACAGTGTGGCCAGATAATAGTAATGAGACTAACAATAATAACAGGAAAACCATTTATGGAGTACTTTCTATGTTGCTAGCACTGTGCTAAGTGGTGTGTAGATGTCCTATTTTTAGTTCTGATTGATCCAATAAGGTTGATACTATTATCATCTCCATTTTGCAGAGGAGGGATCTGAAATAGGGAGGTTATGTAACTTGCCCAAGGTTACAGAGCCACTGTATGGGGGAATTTAGTCCACACGGCTCAACTTCAGAACCTGCTCTCTTAGTCACCAAATGACAGAGGGTGAGAAGGAGTTTGCGGTTGTTGTCAAACACAATAGGCTTCTTAGAGAGGGGAAAGGAGCTATGTATGTATGTAGTGGAGGGATTGGAATGCTTTCCTTTCTCTTTCCCTACCGGTTAATCCGTAAATACGTTAGCATAACACAGCCAGTCTTTATGGTCACCCAGATACCGAGGTCCTGAGTGGACCCTAGGGAAGAAGCATCAGAGACAAGAGAAAGAGTCAGGGGCCCCCATGGTTAACTACAGAGAGAAGGATTACATTTTCCTGGCCGCCCCTTCTGCTGCCTCAGGCGCTGGCCGTGGTGCTGAATGCTGATGTGCTGAATGCTGGGAGAAGTCATCTGTGACTGGTGATTTTAGCTAGTGCAGCAGTCAGTGTAGGGAGTATTTGTGTGCTTGATAACAGGATATTGATGTGGACAGGTGGTGAGGGCTGAAAGGAAGAAGGTGTGGCAGGAGTGAGGGTTGGAGAGACCATTTCTGATTCCAAGATTGGTCCCTGGTGAACTAAATATAATGGTCTTAGGGTCCCATCCTGGGATGATGCTAGGTGTTTGTGCCAGGATAGCAGTTGGGAGCACCTACCAGCCTCCTACTGCCCAATAGTGATTGCTGTTTACATCAGCAAGACTGCCTTTTCTGGGATTCCAGACCATGTACATTTCCACATTTCTACCGTTGTGCTTTTCTTTCTATCAATTTTCCTAGCCCCGTTTGTGTTATTCAGATCTGTGGTGTCACTTCTGTTGCAGTATACATGGGTGTATTCTACCTTTGTGCTTTGGTTGTTTCTCCACTCAGTAATGTTTAAAACCTGACTTCAATCATTATTGGCTTCCTGAAACCACATTCCCTATTTCTTTATGTGTGGCTTATTTCACATGCTGTAACAGTCATTGATTCTTATTCTGTTGTCTCATCAACATTTCTTGAAATTATTCTTCACAGAAGTTATTCTTCATTTCTTTTGTACTTTCCACTGCATGTTTCTGGGTACATGATGGATTTACAAAAAATATCCGATCTTTTTGGGTCTTGGTGCTTTTCAAAAGCTCCTTGTACCTTTCCTGGATCTCTTTTGCACAACAGTCATGCCAGGCTTTATGGCTAAAATCTTATTAAAAAGTTTTTAAATGTTTAATTATTTTTGAGAGAGAGAGAGAGAGTGAGTGAGCATGCAAGAGTGGGGGGCAGGTAGAGACGAGAACAGAGGATCTGAAGCAGGCTCTGCACTGACAGCAGTGAGCCTGATGTGGGGCTCAAACTCACAAACTGTGAGATCATGACCTGAGCCAAAGTTGGATGTTCAACCTACTGTGCCACCCAGGGGCCCCTAACATCTCATTTGTTAAGCCAGTTGATTTTTAAAGAAGTAAAAAGACCATGTATGTACTGGGCATTATAGAGGAAGGGTAGGAAAGTGTGACTGAATGATGAAGAGTCAAGGGTGGATAAAATAAAAGGCCTAGTATTCATACTCCTTAGCAAGGAGAGTAGCTGTGTTGTATTTTATGGGTTAATTATGAAAACTACAGATTACTTTGGCTTCTTTTAAATTGCTGCCCCAGATGGCAGCCTGCCAGGTTATTGGTCTTGTACAGATGCATAGATCAAGCACTTGAGTTACTTGGCATTTGACTACATATGTTTTTAAGTAGATATTACATCATTGTTCTAGTTCTTTGCCTGGATATTTGAGTAGTGCCAGTTAGCACTATCCTGCCTTGGAGGAATCTAGATTTATATTCTCCTGGAGTCAGAGAGAAAGGAGCAGAATGGAAGAAGCACCACTGATCAGCATGACCCCTTCCCCACCAGATCTGCCCCACATGGTCACCCAGGTAAATGCTGCCAATATCTTTCTCCACCATCTTTTCCAAGGGCTTGGCAGCTGCTTTGGTAACTTGGACAGTAAAGACATCCTAAGTAATAGAACTTTTTCTTAGCTCTGGGAGAAACTTGGAGATGTTTGATGACTGTGGGGATATCTCAGAAAAAAGCATTAAACTTTCCAACATGGCTGGGCCAAATATTAATCATCTGTCAGCCAGGAATCACAGTGAGCAGGAAGGAGAGAATGAGTTGGCGGGAGCGGGTGAGGGTGGGGAGAGGCTGAGAGATAGCACTTCAGGCGCTAGGTAGGATGAAGAGTAGAAGGAGGGGGAGGAAAAAGGAATGATGAGAAGGTAACTGGGAAGAAAAGGAGACGAATTTGGGAGGAAAGTGAAAGAAATGAATGGTGTATGGAGAAAACAAAAGAGAAGAGGAGAACATGCAAGATGGATGTGAAAATTCTTTGAATAGAATAAGGGTCTGAACAGGTGCAGCATCATTACAGGCAGAGGTATGGGAGAGGAGATGGCAGAAAGAGGTAGAGGAAGAAGGAAAGCATGGACATGGAGAGAGACTGAGAACAGATAGGCAGAGGCAGACACACACAGACAAAAAGGAAATGAATATTCCAGGGCCAAAAAGAAACCAAGGATTACAGATATTGTGACATCAACAGAAGGCAAAGACTGCAAGACAAAAGACAACTTAAGCCATTTTATGGTCTGTTAAGTCACCCACGGCAGCACAATGTGCTGGGAAATGATGTCTGCCTGTGATCATTGTTTACTTAGAAAACCGACTGACATGAGATGAAATTAACACAATAGGATGGAAAATTGCTAATAAAACAAAAATCCCCGCCATTAGATTTTCATAGCCTAATTATTCAGCACGTTACTCACTAATGGCATGAGACATTACCATGCTAATGTGCAGTCTGCATATGTCAGAGGAGGAAGAATTGGAAGGACTTTCACTCTCTGCAAATGGAAAAATTCCTTATTTCCAGATGGAAGATGGATGACTGGGGCACTGACCAGGGAAGGGAAGCAGCCATAGACTTTTCTAGACCTGGGCAGGAATTAGAGCCCTAAGGCTTGTTTCTTTGTACTAATCAAAGCATCATGAGCCCTTCTAATCCAAGATGCTCTTTGCATCCACCATGTGTCCTTCTCATTTGAGGATCACATTACTGATAGTGATTAAGATTTGAGCACAAATGACAAGAAGCAAAAGCTGTCTCTATGTGAATTCCGTAACTGTGAAAACCTGACTTTCTTTATAGTTACTTGGCATCCTGTGATCACTATTGGGTTCAAATCATACAGAGTTAATTTATACTTGTTACTGCTTTTATTTGTATATCTGTTATGTTCTGTTATGTTAAAAGACATTCTAAATAAAAAGATCCTAGTGTCAGAGACATGTCTTCTACTTTCTTAGAAACTCTTTATTCTGTCTATCCATGGATCTATAGGCCCAGGCATCCATTCAACGCTGGATGAGTGACTATTTCTGGGTCATGTGATGCAGTGCAAAGGAAAACACAGACTAGTGTTTTCTTTTAGGTGCTCGTGGGCTTTTGGTGGGTCATATGCATATTATAAATGGGTTCAACCAAGGGGAAGCTGAGTGTCCACAGCAAGTCTCATCTTCATGGAGGATGGGAACAGGGCTACAGCTCTGGAGGAATGATTTATCATCTTCAGCCTTAGAAGATCCTGGAGCCATAACATCTATTCAAGATGGTCAATTTGGGGATGGAAGGGCTGTCTGAATGTGTGTATGTTCATGTGTGTGTGTTTGCATGAGCCTCTCCCCTCATTCTGATAGTCTCTGACAGTGATTGTCTCTTCCCGTCTTCTTTCATATGGAAACAAATCCCTTTTCTAACAAGAAGCCGATTCTTGTCAGAGAGATTGGAATACAGTGACCATGGCGAGTGGTCCAAGGATGGTCATGTGACATGGGCTGGCTCAGTCAGCATCCTTCCAGTACTGAACCAGTGACAGAAGTATTCTCTCTCTCTGTCTCTGTCTCCTTTCCTGCAAGAACTAACAGTCTGGGATAGTTTAAACTCACTAAGTTTAGAGGTGCAAGGGGCCAGTTTTGTAGCATATGGGGGAAACTTACCTGAGAATGAAATCAACACAGAAAAGCGAAGTCAGTCAACCAGGATGGAGTTGGAGGGTGGGCAGAGGGTAGGTGGGGAGAGAGAGAGAGAGAGAAGAAGGGAGAGAGAGAGAGAGAATCTGATGACATTGTTTAAATCAATCCCCAAATCTAGACATTTCTGAGATGAATCCTGCCCTTTGGACTTCCTGGTTATAGAGACGAGCTCATTCTTTGTTTAAGCTGGTTAGAGTAGAAACAAAATTTTTTAAGTAGGCTGTCTGCCCCATGTGGGGCTTGAGCTCACAACCCCCAGATTAAGAATTGCATGCTCTACTGAGTGAGCCAGCCAAGTGCCCCTGGTTGGAGTCAAATTTTTGTCACATGTTCATCAAGTAGTCCATAATACCTTTTCTTCACTGATCTCAGCTTTAGAATACTTAAGGCATTCTTGGCTACCATGAGCAGAACAAAAGTTCACAGTTCTTTATCACTGATGTGTGCTTTTGTAGCCTCTGCCATCCACTTTTGTGACAGCAGGTGAAGAGACAAGTCAAGCAGCTTGCAGAGCAATATTCAATGGAGTGAAATCTGGTCCCGAGGTCCTTGATCTTCTTACCTACAAAGGCTTTTGGAAACACACAGTTTTCTCAGCCTTGCTTCTGTCTCTCTTTAGACTCCCTTGTGTAAATTGATCCTGAGAGTATGAAGCCAGGGGAGAGCTTCATAAAAGACCTAGGTTTTTCAGGCGGGATTTCAGAGTGAAGAAGCAATTAAGCAGGTGGAACTTGGTTGAGGTAGAGAAATGCCACTGGTAGGGATTAGTGGGCTTGCAGAGCCTCTGTCTCAGTGCAGCCTCTGTTTCCTTACACTGGCCCTGAAATTCCTTGTGTGCAGGTGTCTTGCCCTGTGTTTTGGTGATGACATTGAGCCAGGGGGACGGAACTAGGAAGAAAGCAGTAGGAGTCTTTAGGACTAATGACTGGTATTCTGATTTTTCTTCTTTTGGGCATGCGTTCAGAGTTCATTACCCACCCCTGTGAAGGTAACGGTGGCTTTATGACTTGCTCACAGTGAAATATGAGCAGAACTGATGCACTCCTGGGGAGAAAGCTTTAAGAGCCCTTGCATGATTTTCTATTTTATTTCTGCCATGGTGCCTGGTTATATTAAAAATGGGGAGGCCCCATCAAACAGGCTGTCCCTGATGAGGAAAAGGCAGCCAACCTGCCATGGACGTGAAGGGTGAATGAGAAAGAAATTACTATTGTTTTAAGCCACCAAATATTTTATTTTCTTTAAGTTTTAAAAATTTATTTTGAGAGAGAGAGCAAGGGAGGGTGGGGTAGAGAGAGAGGAAGAGAGAGAATCCCAAGCAGGCTCTGCACTGTTAGTGCATGGAGCCCGATTCGAACTCACAAACCATGAGAATGTGACCTGAGCTGAAATCAAGAATCAGTTGCTAACTGACTGAGCCATGGAGGTATTTTAAAGAAAATCAATTGGTTTTATTTTTTAGCACAGTTTTAGATTTATAGAATTGAGATGATAGTTCAGAGAGTTCCATACACCTCCCTTCTCATAGTTTCATCTATTATTAATATCATGCAATAGCATGGTATATTTATTATAATTAATGAACCAATATTGATATGTTATTTTTTAAATGTTTATTTTTGAGGGAGAGAGACAGAGTGTGAGCAGGGGAGAGGCAGACACAGAATCTGAAGCAGGCTCCAGGTTCTGAGCTGTTAGCAGAGCCTGACATGGGGCTCGAACTCACAAACTGTGGGATCATGACCTGAGCTGAAGTCGGATGCCTAACTGACTGAGCCACCCAGGTGCCCCAGATAAATTATTATTAACCAAAGTCCACAGTGTACGTTAGATTTACCCTTTGCATCATGTCGTTTTATGGGCTTTGACAAATGGATGTCATGTGTCCATCATGAACTATTCATACAGAATAGTTTCACTGACCTAAAAATCCTGTGCTTCAACTGTTAATTTCTCCCCTTTTTTTTTTTATTTTTTATTTAAAAAAAATTTTTTTTTAATGTTTTATTTATTTCTAGGAGAGAGAGAGAGAGAGACAGCGTGAGCAGGGGAGGGTCAGAGAGAGAGGGAGTCACAGACTCTGAAACAGGCTCCAGGCTCTGAGCTGGCAGTCAGCACAGAGCCCGATGTGGGGCCCGAACCCACAAACTGGGAGATCATGACCTAAGCAAAAGTAGGACGCTTAACCGACTAAGCCACCCAGGTGCCCCTAATTTCTCCACTTTGTCCTGAACTCTTGGTGATCATTGGTATTTTTAATGTCTGTGGTTTTTCCTTGTCCAGAATGTCATATCATTGGAATCCTAGCAATGTTTAGCCTTTTTAGAGTAGCTTCTTTTCACTTAGCAGTATGCATTTTAGTTTCTTTATGTCTTTTCATGGCATTGTAGGTCACTTATTTTTATCGATGAATAATATTCCATTATATGGAATGCAGGTTGCTTCTCCATTCACCTTTATTTCTTTAAGTAATTGCTACACCCAGTGTGAGGCTTGAACTCATGACCCTGAGATCAAGAGTCGAATGCTCTTGCAGCTGAGTCAGCCAGGCGCCCCTCCATTCACCTATTAAAGGACATCTTGATTGCTTTCAGTTTTTGGAAACTGTAAATAAGGCCACCATAATCGTTCTTGTGCAGGTGTTATGTTGAAGCCAGTTTTCATTTCAATCGGGCAAATATGTAGGAGTGCATTCACTGGATAGTATTGTAAAATTATGTTTAGCTTTGTAAGAAACTGTCAAACCGTCCTCCAGAGTGGCTGTACCATTTTGCATTTGCACCAGCAATGAATGAGAGTTCTGGTTGCTCCACATCCTCTCCAACATTTGGTGTTGTCAGGTTTCTTTAAGACAGTAGCCATTCTAATAGGTATGTAGTAGTATCTCGTTGTTGTAACTTGTGTTCCCTAATGACATATGATGTTCAACATCTGTTCATACACTTTTGTGTCATCTGTGTATCTTCTTTGGAGAGATGTCTCTTGAGAGTTTTCTTTTGTATTTATTTATTTCTCAGTATTTTTAAAAATTAACCTTTTAATTTTAATTCCAGTATAGTTAACATACGTGTTATATTAGTGTAGGTATACAAGATAATGATTTAGCAGTTCTGGACATTACTCAGCACTCTTCATGACCAGTGCACACCTTAATCCCCATCACCTATTTCACCCATTCCCTTACCCCCTTCCCATCTGGTAACCATCAGTTTGTTCTCTGTAGTTAGGGGTCTGTTTCTTGGTTTCTCTCTCTCTCTCTTTCTTTCTTTCCTTTGTTCATTTGTTTCTTAAATTCCACATATGAGTGAAATCATATGATATTTGTCTTTCTTTGACCCTCCCCAACACTTGTTATTTCTTGTGTTTTTGATTTTAGCCATTCTGACTGGTGTGAGGTGATATCGCCCTTGCAGTTTTTTTTTTTTTTTAAATTAAGCTTTATGCCCTATGTGGCACTTGAACTCATGCCCCCAAAATCAAGAGTTGCATACTCTACTGACTGAGCCAGACAGGTTGCCCCTCTTTGTAATTTTGATTTGCATTTTCCTGATGATGAATGATGTTGAGCATATTTTCATGTGTCTGTTGGCCATCTGGATGTCTTCTTTGGAGAAATGTCTGTTCATGTTTTCTGCCCATTTAAACAATTTTTTTAATGTTTATTTTTCAGAAAGAGTGAGAATGAGAGAGAGAGAGAGAGAAACAACATGAGTGGGGGAGGGGTAGAGAGAGAGTGAGACACAGAATCTAAAGCAGGCTCCAGGCTCTGAGCTGTCAGCACAGAGCCTGACGCGGGTCTCAAACTCACGAACTGTAAGATCATGATCTGAGTTGAAGTTGGACACTTAACTGACTGAGCCACCTAGGTGCCCCTCTGCCCATTTTTTAAATTGGATTATTTGTTTTTTAGGTGTTGAGTTATATAAGTTCTTTATATATTTTAGATACTAACCCTTTATCACATATGTCATCTGCAAATATCTTCTTCTATTCAGTAGGTTGTCTTTTAGTTTTGTTGGTTGTTTCCTTTGCTGTCCATAAGCTTTTTATTTTTATGTAGTCCCAATAGCTTATTTTTATTTTTACTTCCCTTGCCTTTGGAGACATATCTAGAAAACTATTGCTACAGTCAATGTCAGAGAGATTCCTGCCTGTGCTCTCTTCTAGCATTTTTATGATTTCAAGTCTTGCATTTAGGTTCCTTAATCCATTTTGAGTTTATTTTTGTGCATGGTGTAAGAAAGTGGTCCAATTTCATTCTTCTGCATGTAGCTGTTCAGTTTTCCCAGACAGTGTTTGTTGAAGAGACTGTCTTTTTCCTATTATACGTTCTTACCTCTTTTGTGAAATATTCATTGACCATATAATCATAGGTTTATTTCTGGATTTTGTATCCTGTTATGTTGATTTATGTATCTCTTTTTGTGCCAATGCCATATTATTTTGATTACTACAGCTTTGTAATGTAAGTTGAAATCTGGGATTGAGATACCTCTAACTTTGTTTTCTTTTTCAAGATTGTTTTGGCTATTTGGCGGGGGGTCTTTTGTAGTTGCATATATATTTTAGGATTATTTGTTCTAGTTCTGTGAAAATTGCTGTGGTATCTTTAACCCATTATTAAATCAGGTTGGTTATTTTCTTATTGTTGAGTTTTTAAAAAAATTTTTTTTAAATTTATTTCTAGGAGGGAGAGAGAGAGAGAGAGAGAGAGAGGGAGAGGGAGCGAGAGCGAGCGTGAACAGGGGAGGGTCAGAGAGAGAGGGAGTCACAGATTCTGAAACAGGTTCCAGGCTCTGAGCTGGCAGTCAGCACAGAGCCCGATGCAGGGCTCGAACCCATGAACTGCGAGATCATGACCTAAGCGAAAGTCGGACGCTTAACCAACTAAGCCACCCAGGCGCCCCATTATTGTTGAGTTTTAAGAGCTCTTTTTCTATTTGGGATACAAGATCTCTATCGTATGGTGTTTTGCAAATATATTCTCCCTGTCTGTGGTTTGTCTTTTCATTTCTTAACAGTGTCTTTTGCATATTAGAAGTTCTTAGTTTTGATAAAGTCCAGTTTTATCAATTTTTTCCTTTCATGCACTGCCTTTTTGGTTTTGTATGGGAAAACTTATTTCCAAATCCAAAGTCATCTAGATTTTCTTCTATGTTATCTTCTAGAAGTTTTATAGGTTTGCCTTTTGTGTTTGTGTTTTATGATCCATTTTGAATTATTTTTTATGAAAGGTAGAATGTCTATATTTAGATTACATTCTTGCATAGCGATATCCGATTGTTCCAGTACCATTCGTTGAAAGACTATTGTTTTTTCATTCAATTTCCTTTGTTCTTTTGTCAAAAACCAGTGGCCTATATTTGCATGGGTCTGTTTCTGGACTCTGTTATATTCCATTGATCTGTCTGTTTTTTTCTGCTTTACCAAGTTGTATTGATTATTGTACCTTTAGAATCAGGTAATGTCAGTCTTTAGACTTTGTTTTTCTTTAGTATTGTGTTGGCTATTCTGTGTCTTTGACCTTTTGGTATATACCAAAATATTCTAAATAATATTCTAAATAATATTCTAAAGAATCATTTTGTTGGTAATCACTTTGTTGATATTCACAAAATAACTTGCTGGGATTTTGATTAGGATTGTGTCAAACCTATGATCTAGTTGATCGTAGACAAAATTGACATTTTAATGGTAGTGAGTCTTTCTATCCAGGAACATGGAATATTTTACCATTTATTTAGATCTTTGGTTTACTTCAGAATTACGTAGTTTTCTTCATATAGGTTCTGTACTTTTTTAGATTTGTATCTAAGAATTTCAATTTTTTTGGTGCTTATGTGGGTGATACTGTGTTTTTAACCTCAAAGTCCAATTGTGCATTGCTACTATATAGAAAAACAATCTACTTCTATACACTAACCTGGTATCCTGAAACCTATAGTTGTTTATTAGTTCCTAATTGGATTTTTTGGAGGTAGTCAATTCTTTGGGATTTTAGACATCATAGACAATCAAGTCATCTGCAAACATAGTTTTATTTTTTCTTCTCCTTTCTATATAAATTTGATGTCCTTCATAAGCTAGGACTTTCAGTATGAAATTGGTGGGAGAAAACATCTTTTTCTTGTTCCTGGTTATAGTAGGAAAGCATCTAGTTTCTCCATAATATTAGCTGGAAGGGTTTGTAGATGTTCTTTTAGGTTAAGAAAGTTGTCCTCTATACTTAGCTGGCTTGGGGTTTCTGTTCTGAGTGGGTGTTGGGGGGAGGTTTTTGAAAATGCTTTTTTCCCCATCTATTATATGATCATATAGTTTTTCTCCTTTTTTATTTTTATTTTTTACATTTGTTTGAGAGAAAGAGAGAGAGCACAAGTGGAGGAGGGGGAGAAAGAGGGGGAGAGAGAAAATCCTAAGTAGGCTCTGCACTGTCAGCTCAGAGCCTGATGCAGAGCTCAATCCCTTGAACTGCGAGATCATGATCTGAGCTGAAACCAAGAGTTGGACACTTAACTGACTGAGCCATCCAGGTGCCCCTAATATTTCTTCTTTAGCTTGTTGATGTTTATATTTGTTGATTAAATTAATTGGTTTTTGAATGATGAACCAGCCTTGCACATCTAAAATAAATCTCATTTGACTATGGTGTATAATTTCATTTATTTACTTAATTATTTATATGTATATATTTATTTTTAAATGTTTATTTTTTGAGGGGGGAGGGATGGAGAGAGAAAGAGAATCTGAAGCAGGCTCCAGGTTCTGAGTTGCCCTTATGTGGGACTTGAACTCAGCAAGATCATGACCTGAGCTGAAGTTGGTTGCTTAGCACATTGACCCACCCAGGTGCCCCGTGGTGTATAATTTTTTAAATATATTGTTGGATTTAATTTTCTAATATTTTGTTGAATATTTTGCATCTGTGTTAATGAGGAATATTTGTAGTTTTCTTTTCTTGGGATTTAAAAAAATTTATTTTTAAGTAATCTCTAAACCCAATATGGGGCTTGAACTCACAACCCCAAGATCAAGAGTTGCATGCTCTACTGACTAAGCCATCCAGGCATTCCTCTAAGAATGTTTTTGTTGGGTTTTGGTGTTAGGGCAAAGCTGATCTTACAGAAAGCGTTAGGAAATATTCCCTTTGCTTTTATTTTCTGGAAGAAATTATAGAGAATTGGTATTTCTCTATGAAATATTTGGTAAAATTCACCAGTGAAACCATCTGGATTTAGTGTTTTCTTTTTTTTTGAAGATTTTTAATTATTCATTCAATTTCTTTAGTATACATAGGACTATCCATATTATCTATTTCTCCTTGCTTGAGCTTTCGTAGTTTGTATCTTTGAAGGAATTAACCCATTTTATATGTTATCAAATTTGTATGAAATAGAGTTGTTCATAATATTCCTTTATTATGGTTTTATATCCATGGTATCTGTAGAGAAAACCCCTATTTCATTTTTGATGTTAGCAATTTATGTCTTCTTTCTCTTTTTCTTCTTTCTAGCCTGACTAGAGGTTTATCAATATTATTGATCTTTGAAAAAACAAGCTTTTGGTTTTGTTGACTTTTCCCTATTGATTTCCTGTTTTCGATTTCATTGATTTCTACTCTAACTTTATTATTTCTCTTATTCTGCTTCTTTAGGTTTATGTTGTCTCTTTTATTTCCTAAGGTGGAAGCTTGGTAACTGACTTTAGATCTTTCTTGTTTTCGAATACAGTACACTCATTGTTACAAATTTCCTTTTAAATTCTGCTTTTGCTGCATCCCACAAATTTTGATAAGTTAGTGTATTTTCATTCTGTTTCATTCTGTTCAAAATATTTTTAAGTTTCTTTAGGAAAAATCCAACCAACCTGATGCACTAGAAGTGTGATCAAGATAGAAACCATTGTTGTTTTGAGCCACTAAGGAGTTTTTTTCTTTTAAACTGTACAAAGACTAGTCTGGCCTGTAGGTAAATGGAGACAAAGGATTTGGTAAGTGTAGCAGTTATAGTTCTTAGTTTTAGGCAACAGAGGTCAAATACAGTTAATTTAAGCAGAAAGAGAATTTTATTTTTTTATTTTTATTTTAAAAAGTTTCCTTCTTTTTCTTTTCTTTTTAAAAAATGTTTATTTACTTTTGAGACAGAGATTTAGAGCATGAGTGGGGGAGAGGCATAGAGAGAGAAAGAGACACAGAATCTGAAACGAGCTCCAGGCTCTGAGCTGTCAGCACAGAGCCCAATGCGGGCCCGAACTCATTAACCAGAAGATCATGACCTGAGCTGAAGCCGAAAACACAACTGACTGAGCCGCCCAGGTGCCCCAGAAAGAGAATTTATTAAAAGGAATATTGGGTAGTTCAAGATAACTACAGGAGGGGGTTACCTGGGTTGTAGGTTACACACCTGGGAACAGTGTTCCAAAACATGCAACAAAACTATGGCAGCAAAAACACCATGTTGCTGCCACAGGGCACTGATACTGTAGATTGCCGTGAGATCACCACCAACACTGGATGCTGTCTTGGTTAACTAGAAACAGCTGCTGCCACACATGAGCAGGATGCATTCTCTGAGCTCCTGCCTCTTCTCTGTTCTTGCTTCCAGTATAAAGTCAGGGAGAGTTCATATAGGGTGGTTCAACAGAGTGGCAGCACCTGCTGTATTAAGTAAGGAAAGGCTATAACTGGAAGACCACTAGACAAGCAGATGACTTGGGTCAGAGCATAGACTTCCAGCGTGGTGAGCCTGAGCAGGCCCCTTTTACCTTTGTGAACTTGTTGGGTGGTGTGAGGATGAAAGGAGCTTAGTGCTTTGGGAGCCATTAAACTCTCTATAAAGCATGTTATAATGTGTTTGCATGGCCGGATGGTACCCAGGAACTAACCCAGCACTAGGCACAGACTGATCATTCAATATGTAGAGCAAATAAAGGGTCTAAATGTATAGGTTAAAGACCTTGGCCTCTCAGTATATATCTGCTCCTCCATGGAACATCTACTTTGTTCAAGGATGTAACCCCAGCAGCTAGAGCAGACCTAGAAGACTGAGTCCTTGGGAAGTGTTGGTTGAACGAGTAAATGAGGAAGTGAGTGAATGAACATCTCTGTTCTGTCATCTAAGACCAGAATTTTCCCAGCTGAGACTTACACTTCTTTGTTTATCTGAAAAGCTTCTTCCTCACTTGGTTCCACCTTTCTTCAGTTTTTTTTTTTTATTATTTAAAAAAAATTTTTTTAAATGTTTTATTTATTTCTAGGAGAGAAAGAGACAGCGTGAGCAGGGGAGGGTCAGAGAGAGAGGGAGTCACAGACTCTGAAACAGGCTCCAGGCTCTGAGCTGGCAGTCAGCACAGAGCCCGACGCGGGGCCCGAACACACGAACCGCGAGATCATGACCTAAGCGAAAGTCAGACGCTTAATCGACTAAACCACTCAGGCGCCCCTACCTTTTTTCAGTTTTAACAAAGGGACTTCACAAAAGCATCCAGCTGTATAAACCACCGGCTTCTGTCATCGTTTCTACAAGTCTTATGATAAGGATCTGATGGCCACTTGGAAGGAAGCTGAACTCGGTCTCCACAATCCCATTGTTAGCCCACCACCCAATTCTTTTCTTTTTCAACCATACTTTTTTTCTTTCTGGTCTTTGTTCTTATTTTCTCATTGTTCAGGTGGGTTCCAGCAAAACTAGTCTAACTAGATCACTTTCTACTTCTTTAAAAAAAATTTTTTTTATGTCTTTATTTTATTCTAAGAGACAGAGACAGAGAGTGAGCGAGGGAGGGGCAGAGAGAGAGGGAGACACAGAATCTGAAGCAGGCTCCAGGCTCTGAGCTAGCTGTGGGCACAGAGCCTGATGCAGGGCTCGAACCCACGAACCGTGAGATCATGACCTGAGCCGAAGTTGGTTGCTTAACCGACTGAGCCACCCAGGCGCCCCACTCTCTACCTCTTAATGACAGTAATCAACCCATCAAAGAACTGTCACTTGACTTATCCCAGTGACATACACAAAAGTCATAAAGAATACAAAGTAATGACTGTTGGAGCTAAAAAGAATTTAAGAAGCCATCAGAGCTTGCTCTTTGGGGAAGCCTTGGCATTTTTTTTGTTTCTTCTGCCTGTATAGCATCTCCCCTTGATCTTTCTATTGCTGGCTTCTTGTCTTTGGAGGCCTCAGTATAAAAATCACCTCCTCACCTGGGTCTTCCCTGAGCACTCAATGGAAAGTGGTCGCCCAGTACTTCTCCATCATAAGACTGTATTTTAATTATCTGCTTATTACCACTATTTCACATATGTATTTATTAATTTATTGATCATGCAAGCAGATGAACAGCACCTGTTATATAACAAAAGCTTGATACCATTTGTTGGATAGATGACTCTAGTTCAAGTCCCTCTGGAAACTGATGCCAAGAGAAGTAAAGTGACCTTACAAGGTCACAAATCTTGGGGCACCTGGGTGGCTCAATCAGTCAAGCATTCAACTCTTGATTTCGGCTCAGGCTATAATCTCATAGTTCATGGGATTGAGCCCCATGTTGGGCTGAGTGTGGAGCCTACTTGAGATTTTCTCTCTCCCTCGCTTGCACGCTCTCTCTCTCTCTCAAAATAAAAAAAAAAAAAAGGTCACATAGCTATTTATGGATGGACAGGAACTAGACCCCATGGCCCTGAGTCCCCCCCCCCCCACACGTCAGTCTCTATGTTAGTTATTCTCTACGTGTCTGTCAGTCCATCCTTATAAAAACACTGCAAGCTTGATAGAATTCATATTTTTATAAGTAAGGATACAGAGTCTTGAGATTCTAAGTAATTTGCCAGGTATCACATTGCGATATAGAGAGCTGGGATCCGAACCCAGCTTGATCTGATTCTCAGGTATTTGAGTCACCTCAGTTGCATGACTGCCTTCAGATAAAATTCGTGCTTTATTAGTATTTCTGTTCAGTAAACCTGAGCAGTGAATGATAGGGAAGTCACTATGGTAGGGTGACAAAAGACATGGGTAGGGAGGCTATGCATCTTTCCCCTTGCCCTTCAGATCACCCTGTAGAGGTGTGACATCAGTCTCTGTTTCTCACGGGTGGGGCTCCTCCACTCTAGCTCCTGGAACAGAGCTGTTACACTTGCAAAAGCAGCCCCCAAAGGTGTGTAGTGCAAATGGAAACTGCCTGGCTCAATTCCACTTTCTCCTTGGGTGGATAGAGAGGGGATGTGTATAAATGGGGCCAAAATGGCTAGAAAATAAACTATCCCATCACGGATTTCTGCATTCCCAAATGTAAAACTCTCGGACCAAATAATAACAGAGGTCACAAGCCCCTGGTTTCTCCCCACTCTGCTTGCAGCCTGGACCCTCTGTGTATCCTGGCTCCATCCACTTCTTGACCTCCTGAGCCTCTGCCGCACTTGTTTGGTTGCCTCTTGACCTTGAACAAACGCAGTTATCCCATTGCTCTTGCTCTTTCTCCAGGTGGCAGAGTACTTCTGGAGAAATCGCACAGCTCTCTTGTCTGGCCTCCGTACAGTCTGTGTCCTCTTGCTCAGCTGGGCCTGTGATGCAGCCCCCTGATCCTTTTGCTCTGCTCGCGAGCCCTTTCCGATCCTCACTGATGTAGTAAAGCCATCCACGATGCATTTAAAACTACCGGTTCAAACGCACATGCTTTGACTGCATAGAGGGGGCTGTGGCTCTGGTCTCAGCACCTATCATGGCTGCTTAGGTAGGGACAGTCACGGAGGTACTGGCAGCAACCTGGGCTTTTATAAAAATGAAAACATTGCTCCTTGGGCTCAGATGCTTGTCCCTACACCTCTAATAAAGATTTGAGGGTCCCTGTATGAGAGAGTATGGTCTTCATGTTTCCTTTTTTCTTCCTTGCCGTCTCACCTTTCTTCCTTCTTTCAACGAAAACCAAGCACTTACTGTGTGCCAAGCACTGGTCCAGGCTCCACAGAAGGAAGGTTGAAACCTCTGATATCCTGGAACTTCCGTGTAAGCACTAGTTGGCTTCCAGGACATACCTTCCAAGGGTAAAGTGTCTCCTGGGCAACTTCCATCCCTGATGCGCATCCGTTGGCCTTTCTTCCCTGAATGTGTCTACATGATCATTAAACTTAGTTATATTTGTGGGCTGAAACATCTTCTTGGGGCTCAAGTCTAGCTCACTAGATTTCTCTTTCTGAGACAGGGAAGAACAAAGGCAAAGGCAATAAGGAGAAGATACACCTGTTCAAGACTGAGACCCTCAAAGTAGCTCTTGTAGCGAACCATACATTAAAAGTAATTTTGGTCAACTTGAGTTCTCCCTGAACTCAAAAGCACAGGTGTAGGGAGATGAGAGGGAAGAATTATCTTGGAGATACAGTAATAAGCTAATACAGCATGCATGACAACTTAGGGACCGAGGATTCATAAATATATTCATGTTTTCTCCCTAGTAAGATTGATTAAATACCCAGGCACAAAGTTAGAGTAAAAGAGAGATTGAAAGAGCAAGAGTGAGAAAGGGGGAGTGAGCTACAGAAGATCTGCTAAAACATATCAACTGTGGACAAAGAATACTTCATCAAACACATAAACAGCCACTGCCTGGTACATTAGAATCTGGAAGCATCATAAATTAACCTGCCAAGAAACTTTGCAAAAGGTCATATTTAACATTAATCAGGCTCTGGAAAGCAGGGTGTATTTTCATGGCTAGGAGGAAAAAAAAGACTGCTCTCTTTGCGTTGCATTTTCAAAATCACTTCCAAATTATTCAGTAGGAGAGGAAAAAACCATTTCTAGCTGATTTAGGGACAGAGAATGGATTCCGTTGTCACCTAGGTATCCCTTGAATATGGGGTATTGGGGCATATAAATGGGAGGGAACATTACCTGGACCTGACTGTTTGGCCTTTCCCTGGCTTTCAACAGCATAGTGGTCTTATTTTGAAAAGTGACCTCCCAAGGTGAAAGGTACTTGTGAGAGCCACACAGTAAAACAGCAGATTCAGAGGAGGGGCAGAAAGTTGTAGGTGGAAGAAAATGTGCAGTTACCCCAGTGGCAGCTCGTTTGAAGAATAAGCCAGCTTTCTTTTAGGCTATAGACCCTGAGTCAGGGCTGAGTTGTGAATCATTTAGGAGGACCATATGAGATACTAGACTCATTGTTACTGGTAATTAGTTTCCCCATCCACCAAATGGGTATGCTAACGCTTGTCTGCAGAATAGCTAGAGAATGTATTTACTCATCTAGCTAGGAAAGGTATAACATGAATCTAGGTTGTTAATTTTCTGTGTCTTCTCTCAGAAGGCCCGTTTCCTTGATCTGACTTAATGTGGATGCTTCTGTCTTTATTGCTGGTTATGCCAGATTCTTATCTGTTCCTTTCCTGTCAACTGCCTTTCCTAATTGGCAATTCTAATTTGCCCCAAGACAGAGCTACATTAATAAATACATTTCTTTAACAAATATTTATGAAGCATCTGCTGTGTGTGTCAGGCTCTGTGTTAGGTGCTGAGGGTGTAGATGTGAACACAACAGACCCAAATTCCTGCCCTCAAAACACATAAATAAATAAAGATGAGAAATGAATAAACTGCATGGCAGTATGCCAACCATAATGAATAAATGTAATAAAGAACTAAAGGGTATGGTAGGTTAGAAGATGAGGAGTGCTCTGGGAAGGTAGAAGAGGGTGACCATTTGGGGCGCCTGGGTGGCTCAGTCTGTTGAGCGTCCGACTTCGGTTCAGATCATGATCTCGTGGTTCGTGGGTTCGGGCCCCGCATCGGGCTCTGTGCTGACAGCTTGCTCAGAGCCTGGAGCCTGCTTTAGATTCTGTGTCTCCTCCTCTCTCTGCCCCTGCCCCATTCGTGCTCTCTCTCTGTCTCTCAGTAATAAATAAATGTAAAAAAAAAAAATTAAAAAAAGGAAGAGGGTGACTGTTTGGGGGTACCATGGTGGTTACAATAGAGTAAACCGTGTAGGCCTCACTGAGAAGGTGATGTTTAAATAAAGCCTTACAGAAAGTGAGAGTAAACCATTTGGATACCTGAGGAAGGAGTATTCCAGGTAAGAGGACAGCAAGTGCAAAGACCCTGGGGTTGAAATGTATGTGTGTATGTGAGGAGCAGCAAAGAGTAGGGTGAGTGAAGAGTATAATGGAGTGAATGACATAAAAGGGGTGCCTGGAGGGATTAAGGGGGGCCTGGAAGATCAGTGTGATGGACTCTGGCTTTTACTATGAAAGAAATGGGGCACTTGTGGAGGGTGTAGAGCAGAAGAGACTTAGAAACTGACTTTTCCAGGTGTCATCTCAGTGTTGCTCAGATCTGCTCTAATGGGAGAGAGGAACAGGAATTTACCCTGTAACCCAATGGGAACCTAGAGAGGCCATGGACAGTGTGGAGCCCGCCCAGAGCAGCCCCTCCTTTGCTTGCTCTTTCTATCTACAGAGTCCCATAGAAGGCGTGCCCAAGGGTGTTGAGATTCCCATTCTGGACCAGGGTGTGCCACTGGGGCAGCTGTAGGCATAAACGGGGAGCATCTGGATATTCCCTTAAGAGCTCCTGGATGGGAAGTAGATGGCAAGGGGTGACTAAGACTTAATTTGTTACCATAAAGAGTGTGGCTACAGAGTCAAGACTGATCGTTACCCTTGCGATATCTGTTTCCTTCTTTGTAACCCAAACCCTGGATTTCTCGGGTGCTGTCCAACTTCCTTTGCAGCCAGGGTGTGCAATTATAAGCAAAAGTTACAGCATGGGGTTCTGGGAAATCTTTGGAAAGGGGGCTGACTCTACTGGGAGGAGTGCCTCATTGCCTCTTTTCATTCTATTTCCTGCCGGTGACTGGAGCCCCAGCAGCCATCTTGTGACCTTGAGGATGTAAGTCAAGAGCTCAGGATGGCAGAAAAATAGGAGGCTGTGTTCATGGGGCTCCCTTGCCAATGCTGTGCTTCTAACATTTGGTCTTACTCATATGAAAGGCTGTACCTCCAGTTTCTTAAGCCACTGTGCTCAGCAAGGGAATGGAGGTCCTAAACTGACACAGAAAGTGACTTGAAGTCCCCGACCACCTGAACAAAGAACTGAATTTGAGTTTTATATCTGAGATGGATTCTCTGAGTGATTTTGGTCAAATTTCTTAATAATAGTGATAACTGTTACCATTAATTACGCAGTTACTGTGCTAAGTGCTTTATTTACTTCATCGTCCCACATGAGCATCACAGACCATCGTATGAGGTGGGTTTTCTTATAGGCATTTTAAAGATGAGAAGGAGAGATTCATAGAAATTAGGTCAGAGATCATACAGTGCAAGCAAGTTGTAGAGCTGGGTGACAACCAAGTCCCAAAGCCCTTGTTCTTAACTACCGTGTAACACTCTTATTTTCTTTGGACCGCAGTTTCTCATCTGTACAGTGGGTTGCAGGACTGGATGGTGTTTTGAATTTCATTTTCATCTCTGAAACTCTCTGGAATAGATCTCGTCCTTTTCGTTCAGTCTTGCCTCTCTGGCTTGGCCTTGATGCCCCTGCTACCTCTCCTATTTCTAAGCGATGCCTTTGTCAAAGATGCTGTGATCTGAGCTTTTTTCCGCTCCCTCCATCCTGAGCAGAGAACCTCATTAGACAGTGTGAGGAGGCAGCCCCAGTGAGGGAGTGCAGACGGTGTGCAGAGGAGTCTGCCTGCCTCAGAAGGCTGCAGAGCCTTCTGTCAGCCACTGAGCTGGCTCACTCGGGGAGGCCGCCTCTCCGCACAGCCAATCTGTCTGTTCTGATGATCGAAGAGGGACTTGGTAAGAGCAGCGGCTCAGGGCCCTCCCAGGTGATAAAACTTCCTGGGGGCCCTCAGGAGAGGTGGGCTGCTGGCCACATGTGAGGAACAAGCCCCGTGCTGTGTAAATACATTTACGGGACCGAGCCGTTCCTTGCCCCCCTGGGACCCATTTCCCGAACCGTGTGGAAGGAACTGTCTTCCTCGGAACAATTGACGGGGCCAGTGGGGAAAGCTAAGCAGGTCTTGATTTCTTTCCTTGCGTTGGCACATTTACCTAACGAGCAAAAGGAACAGGCCTGGAGAGACAAAACCGAGGACCACAGGTGGCCTCGGAGCAGAAAACTCGCGCTCATCTTGCAGTGTGGAAGAATCCTGCCCCCTCTTTTCATATTCCAGTTCTCCTTGGCCCAGGTCCTGTAGGACCTTCATTTTCCTTCATGGGGAGGACAGGAAGGTCACTTCGGGTCATGCCTGCATGGGTGGTGGTCAGCTGCTGCAGTTAAGAAGACTGCACCCCCCTCCCCCACCTTGGCTTACCTGGGAGGACCACAGGGGGTGTGGGTGGGCGAGAGGTGGTGGTGCTAATGATAAAGGTGCGATGGCAACTCTGGCTCGGGTCAGCCCCTTGCATTTAGATGGGATTCCAGAATTCTTTCTGGGTGCAGCCCAGGGGCCAGGAAGCCCTCAGCAAGTCACGAAGGGAGAAGGCGGCCCCTTTGTGGCGGGGGTTGAGGGCACTCAACCAGGCCGGAATATGGGAGTATTTCAGATTCAGTCAGTGTGTCTGGGATGCGCGAAAGCATCCCCCCAGTTCACCTGGAGACCAGGCCCTGGTGCTCCCAGTGGGCCTGAGTGCGAGGGTCTCAGTTTTGTTCCTGCGTCCCCCAGGGCCGAGGATGGTGCTTTGTTCTCGTTACACTGACTGGTGATTGGGCTTGGGTCCTTTCTCACCACTGGGCCTGTGATTCCCGGTTCTCTGGCATCTCCGATTCCAGGGTGGGCTCTCCGCAAGGGCTTGCTGATGTGGCAGAATGTAGCTCTCGGCCAATCTATGCGAACAGCTGGGACGAAACCGCTGCGTGGCGGGGGTGGGGGCTGTGGTTTGCTTGTTGAGTCTCTTCTTCTGAGACGAGCAGCCCTGCCATCCTTCTGTTTGGTGTCCTGGGGAGGAAAACTTCCTGGTGCTGAGGGACATTAGACGGCAGATTCCCACCCTCCACGAGAAGTAGCAGACGCTCCAGCTTTTGACTCATTCCAGGAGGGAGTGGAGCAATCCCTGGAGGTGAGTGTGGAGACACGCTCTCCCCACCAGTCTCCCCGGGGATGAGGGGCCTGAGCCACTGGGCTGTTTCCACCTTGAATTTCTTTTTTTTTTTTTTTTTTTAATGTTTTATTTATTTCTAGGAGAGAGAGAGACAGCGTGAGCAGGGGAGGG
>NW_024080640.1:4664179-4670826 GCF_003009895.1 Hyaena hyaena
CGAACCCACGAACCGCGAGATCATGACCTAAGCGAAAGTTGGACGCTTAACCGACTAAGCCACCCAGGCGCCCCAATAATCATCTCTTTTTAATATCCTTATTTTACAGATAAGGTAGTGGAGTCCCAGTGGGAATAATAGTAATAATGATGATAATAATAATAATAATAATAATAATGGCAGCAAATGACTTTACATTGCTTACTACATACCCATTACTGTTCTTTTAAAAAATACTTATTTATTTTGGGAGGGGTGGGCAGAGAAAGAGGGAGAGAATCCCGAGGAGGTTTATATCAGCACAGAGCCCGATATGGGGCTTGATCTCACAAACTGTGAGATCATGACCTGAGACGAAACCAAGAGTTGGACGCTCAACCAACTGAGCCACCCAGGAGCCCTCTGTGCCCATTACTGTTTAAACACTTCCTTTTTTATCCTCAAAGAACTCTATGAGGTAGATATTGTCATCCTCATGTTACAGGTGAGGCGACAAAAGCTAAGTAGCTTACCCAAGGACAGAGACCATGTGGTAGAACTGGAGTTCAGAGGCAGACAATTCTGGCTCTAGAGTCCAACCTCTCAACCTTATGCTAAGGCACCTTGGTAGTTGGTCAATTAAGGACCCACTGTGCAAGTTTTCCAAGCTTTCTTCCAAACATTCTTCCACATCTGTGCTGTCCAGTAGGGAAGCTGCTACCCATGTGTGGCTATCAAGCACTTGAAATCTGGCTTGTCTAAATGGATGTGTTGTAAGTGTAAAATACTCTCTGGGTTTCAAAGACCTAGTACAGAAAAGAGAATGTAAGATATCTCATTAATATTTTTTATATTGACTACATTTTGAAATGATGGTCCACTGGATGTATTGGTTTAAATAAAGTGTATTATTATTATTTTTTTTTAATGTTTTATTTATTTCCAGGAGAGAGAGACAGCATGAGCAGGGGAGGGTCAGAGAGAGAGGGAGTCACAGACTGAAACAGGCTCCAGGCTCAGAGCTGGCAGTCAGCACAGAGCCCGATGCGGGGCCCGAACCCACGAACCGCGAGATCATGACCTAAGTGAAAGTCGGACGCTTAACGACTAAGCCACCCAGGCGCCCCTAAATAAAGTGTATTATTATAATTAATTTCACACGTTTCTTTTTTACTTATTTTATGAACACTGGACATTTAAGATTACCTATGTGGCTTGCATCAGTAGTTCATATTACATATATTTTTTCCAGTTTTATTGAGAAAGAATTGACACACATCACTGTATAAGTTCAAGATGTACGGTAGCATAATGGTTTGATTTGCACGTATTATGAAATGATTACCACAGTAGGTTTAGTTAATATCCATTATCTCACAGAGATACAACAAACAGAAAAAGAAACTCTCTTTGTGATGAGAACTTTTAGGATCTACTCTCTTAACTTTCTTGTATATCATATAGCAGTGTTAGTTGTAGTCATGTTGTATGTCACATCCCTAGTACTTATTTATCAGATAACTGGAAGTTTGGACCTTTGACCAACTTCCCTCAGTTTTCCCACTCCCCCACTTTTGTTAACCACAAATATGATCATTTTTTCTACAATTTGGTGTTTTTATTTATTAAAAAAATTTTTTTTACATTTATTTATTTTTGAGAGATAGAGTGAGACAGAGCATGAGCAGGGGAGAGGCAAAGAGAAGGAGACACAGAATCCAAGGCAGGCTCCAGGCTCTGAGCAAGAGTTCAGCACAGAGCCTGATGTGGGCTTGAACCCACGAACTGTGAGATCATGACCTGAGCCGAAGTCGGACACTTAACCGACTGAGCTACCCAGGTGCCCCTACAGTTTGATGTTTTAAGAAAAATTTTTAAAAAATATTTATTTAATTTTGAGAGAGAACATGAGCAGGGGAGGGGCAGAGAAAGAAGGAAACACAGAATCTTAAGCAGGCTCCAGGCTCTGAGCTGTCAGCACAGAGTCTGATGCGGGGCTTGAATTCATGAGCTGTGAGACCATGACCTGAGCTGACGTTGGATGCTTAACCCACTGAACCACCCAGGCGCCCCCAGTTTGGTGTTTCTTAAAAAAATTTCTTTAGATTCTACATATAAGTGAGATCATCCAGTATTTGTCTTTTTTTGTTTGGCTTATCTCACTTGGTGTAATGCTTTCCAGGTCTATCCATGTTGTTGTAAATGGTAGGATTTCTTTACGTGGCTGAGTAATACTCCCTTGTATGTACATCACAACTTCTTACTCCGTTTATCCATTGGTGGACACTTAGATTGTTTTCATGTCCTGGCTGTTGTGAGTCATGTGCAATGAACGTGGGGGTGCAGAGATCTTTTCATGTTAGTGTTTCCATTTCCTTTGGACATATTTCCAGAAGTGGATTTGCTAGGTCATATGGTAGTTCTATTTTTAATTTTTTGAGGCCCCTCCATACTGTTTTCCTTAGTGGCTGCACCAATTTGCATTCCCACCAGCAGTGCACAAGGATTCTCTTTTCTCCACATTCAACACCAGCAACTTTTTTACGGACAGTGTTTGTGGACAGCACTGTTCCATACTGTCGGGTGCCAGCTAGAAGGCAAAGCCTGGGATCACCAGTGCTGTTAAGGCTGCATCCCAGGCCCAGTGCATGAGGTGCCCTTTGAAGAGGGCGTCTCGCCCACGTATGGGTCTGCCTGCATCTGTGACTCGCATCCCTGCTCTGATGATAAGCCAGAAGCTTCCCCTGGGGCCATGGGATGACATCATCAGGAGAAGGGCACAACATCAGACTCTTTAGAGGAGGTTAGTGAAGCTTAATGGGAAGGGTGTGAGCCCCACAGATCCATATCTGAATCCTGGGTTTATTACCTATTAGCTCTGCTGTTTGA
Organism: Hyaena hyaena; assembly: GCF_003009895.1. Classification (NCBI taxonomy): domain Eukaryota; kingdom Metazoa; phylum Chordata; class Mammalia; order Carnivora; family Hyaenidae; genus Hyaena; species Hyaena hyaena. The sequence goes on from NW_024080640.1 coordinate 4,667,048, forward strand.
ACTCTGAGTGTCACTTTCTTTGTTCAGAGAATGGGTGTAATGATAGCTATACCTCCGAGGTGTGGACATAAATGAGATGCTGCACATAAAGCACTTAAAACAATAAGGTCCCACTGAAAACATTGGTCCTTACCCTTCCAATGCCGATTTTCAGAGGGTGGCTTTATCTGCTGCTTGATATATCACATTCGAACTCTAGATTAGAGAAAACGTGAGGGAAAATAGTTCTTGCTGCATTTCCACTCTCTGATTTCCTTGGTAGCTTGGGGCAGGGTCTGCACCTCACTTTCTCTCTCTGTGATGAATGTGAGGCCCCCAGAAGACAGACCTTACCCATGCTGCTGGTGATGGTTGGCACTTCCATGCCAGCTGGTGGTGTTCAGTGGAGGAGGGAGAACACTGCCCTGGGGCAGCTTCCGGTTTATCATCTTCCATCTTCCCTTCCTTTCCTGTTCATGGCACTCAGCTGGCTCTGCGTCAGAGAGCCAGCTCAATGCCTGCATCAGACAAGTGTGTGAATCTGGGGCAGGAGAGGGCTCAAATTATCCTGGGGTGCAGAGTGGCCTGTGACAGGGCTATGTCCAATGGATTTGTCCAGGGAGAATGGGGTGAAATAGCACTCGCCCTGGGCTGTCATTGGGAGTGTGTGTGTGTGTGTGTGTGTGTGTGTGTGTGTGTGTAGCCCCAGGTTGGCTCTAGTATTTTTAAAGTTCTCTAGGGTATGACTCTAGGACCCCATTGTGTGGGAGAGTGAAGTCATGTCAGGAAAACACGGTAGGAATGTACAACTTTTCAAATCAGCAAAAATGCATTCGAATCCTGAGCCTAAAATATGTTACTTCTGTGACCATTGATAAGTCATACAATCTCTTTGTGCCTGTTTCTTTTTTTATTTTATTTTATTTTATTTTATTTTTTTTTAATGTTTTTTATTTTATTTCTAGGAGAGAGAGAGAGAGAGAGACAACGTGAGCAGGGGAGGGTCAGAGAGAGAGGGAGTCACAGACTGAAACAGGCTCCAGGCTCTGAGCTGGCAGTCAGCACAGAGCCCGACGCGGGGCTCGAACCCACAAACCGCGAGATCATGACCTAAGCGAAAGTCGGACGCTCAACCGACTAAGCCACCCAGGCGCCCCTATTTGTGCCTGTTTCTTACCTTTACAAGGAAATAATACTGCATGTAGTAGTTGTAAGGTAAATGACAAAGGGCATTGAAGCATTTGAAACTGCACATTTTGGAGTCACTGAATGTCAGTGATTAACATGGAGCCCTGTCGTTTGGTTCTGGTGCAGTAATGGCAGGAAGATTTTCTCTTCCATGTTGTCAAGAGCCTTGCATCTGTTCATAGAACATGGGCAGCAGCAGCCCATGGAAGGAAAGGTGAAATGCCAAACACTTGCTCACCTCTACCTTCTGGAGCTCACACCCTGCCCTCGACACTGGCTATCTGATGGTCTGAATCACAAACACAAGGCTGAGAAACAGAGTCATTTCCTTTTCAGAAGTTTGTAGGTAAAAACCAGCAAGTATAAGGACAGTTTGGGACTAATTTCAGTCCCTACGTGGTTTTGAGCAAATAAATGACTCACAATATGCCCTTGGTCAATCCGTGGATCCTCTTGGGGTGTCTGCTTCCTCTTTAATAAAATGGGATGTGTAATCCTTGCCTCTCCTTCATTTTACAAGCATGTAACAAGGATGAATCCAGTAATGGCTGCAGAATCCTTTGAGGTCCTTGGAGAAATAGTTGCTATATAAATGCAAAGTGTGATGTCCATTTCTATTACATTGTGTTTTGCAAATAAATATGTAAGCCTACATCACATCCATGTCAATGCTGGTCTGGCAAGCTAGCTATTTGCCATGTGCATTTTTTCAGTGAAATAATCATCTCCATACATTATTTCTTGAAAGCATAACTCTAAATCCATAAAGTGTGAGATTGTTATTATTTTTCTTTTTTGGAAGCCCACTGTTCTGCCTCATTTCAGCTTCTGGTATTTCTGACAGATCAGCCGTTGGTGATGTGTGCCTGGTGTGTGGGGGTTTCTCAATATCTTCAAGGACCTGAATCATGACCAGTAAGGGTTTCATGCTCATTGTCCTTCTCCTTCCCTGACCCGACCTTCTTTTTTTTTTTTTCTCAAGAACATTGTTTATTTTATTTTATTTTTTTTACAAATAGTTTATTGTCAAATTAGTTTCTACATAACACTCAGTGCTCATCCCCAAAGTGCCCTCCTTCATGCCCATCCCCCCCCTCCCCCCCACATCCATCAGTCCTCAGTTTTTGTCAGCATTCAAGAGTCTCTCCCTGACCCGACCTTCTTAGTCAAGCCCTGTCATTCATTTGAAAAATGGCTTGCTTGTCCCATCCTTAGAAGTTTTACCAGGTTGTTCCCTGGTTCAGGAGATAAAATAACAGATTGTGGGTGGCACTTTGATTCATATAACATTTTAGAAGCCATCAGATGTCATCAGTTAACTCAACAAAAGTGACACTGTGAGGCCTCAGTAACCAAGCCTAAAGATGTGTGAGGTAGTAATTTCCTAGATGTGGTTCTGAAGCATCAGAGCTCACACTGAGGTGAATCACAGCTTGTCAGGACTGAAGTTCTTTCTTTTTTCATAAAAGTACACAGAAATTTGGCCCATGGGAGAAAAGTAAGTATTGATCCCGAACTGAACGGGAAAAATTTCTGTGTCCAAGAAGTCTCCTGGGTCTTGTACTCAGATGTAGACCGTTGGGGTCCTCTGGCCTTGTGTCTCCTGGGGTCACCCATATCTACTGCATATCAATCCTTCTCTAAAAAGCTTTGTGAGACTTGACTCATGTTTACAAAATCCCCCGGAGCTGAAGAATTAGACCTTCTGAATCTTCTCTTTTTCCAGAAAGCAGAAAGGATATTCTAGTACAGTTTTCCCCTGAAAGGCTTGGACCCCAAGGGACCTATTGCCCAGCTTACTGTCTGATCAGTTCAACTAAATGTTGACATACTTACTGTCTGATCAGCTCAAATAAATGTTGACATACTTTGGGTAAACCTCCAAGTCTCATTTATTGAAGCCTTTTCCTTCTCTCCCTTCCCTATATATAGGGAATATATATATATATATATATATATATATATATATATATAAATATATACATACACACATATTTTTAATTTTAATGAATTAAACTCTAAGCCCAACACGGGGCATGAACTTATGACCCCAAGATCAAGAGTTGCACACTCCAGTGACTGAGACAGCGAGGCATCCCACTCCCTTCTCTTTTTAGATGTAGGTTTTCTCCCAGATTTTCTTCCTTCTTTTTTTTTTTTTTCTTAAATAGTTTATTGTCGGATTTCATTCTTTCTCATTGCCATGTAGTATTCCATGGTATAGATAAACCACATCTTGATCCTTTCGTCAGTTGATGGACACTTAGGCTCTTTCCATGTTTTGGCTATTGTTGAGAGTGCTGCTATGAACATTGGGGTACATTGAGGCACCCCCTCAGTGTGGTTTTGATTTGTATTTCCCTGATGAGGAGGGATGCTGAGCATCGTTTCATGTGTCTGTTGGCCATCTGGATGTCTTCTTTGGAGAATTGTCTGTTCATGTCTTCTGCCCATTTCTTCACTGGATTATTTGTTTTTCAGGTGTGAAGTTTGATGAGTTCCTTATAGATATTGGATACTAGCCCTTTATCTGATATGTCATTTGCAACTCTCTTTTCCCATTCCGTCAGCTGCCTATTAGTTTTTTGGATTGTTTCCTTTGCCGTGCCGAA